>NC_045435.1:111261219-111501283 GCF_002776525.5 Piliocolobus tephrosceles
AAAAAAAAAAAAAAAAAAAAAAAAAAAAAAAAAAAAAAAAAAAAGAGAGAGAGAGAGAGAAAGATCAAATTTTCAGCTATTGGAAATATTTGGCTTTTTAGAATGATCCATTTTCAAAGGATTACTGCTTCAGCTCTACAGTTAAAATATTGACTTTTTCATTGAGAAGTAGTTGTCCACAAATGACTCATTAAAGATCTGTTTAGGAAGATGTGTGACTCAAAGAGGAGGCGGGTGAAATCTTTAATCACAATACTGACCTTTGTATTTGGTTAATGAAGACAAATTAGGAGCCTAATTGAAAGATTTGTATGTAGATGAAGGGGAAATGAAGGTAATTATTAGGGTGGGGTGAGAATTCTGCTGAGAGAGATATCATCAGACATGAAGGAATTGAAATAGAGATTCAGAAATCATTGCCTGGTTTCTTCTTTATCATCTTTGATCTAAGTTCTGAGCCAATGTCTCAGTCAAATGGAATGGGGCCCATACCACACAGAAACCAACTCCAAAAGAGAAACTTCTGGACCAGTCTTGTTTGAACTGATTGACTGTTAGGTAAGATGTTAAAAAAAAAATGGATCATTGAACTATATTATTCTATATGAGACCTGTAAATAATAACAGAAACTTAGAATTAGAAATCTCTTTGATAAAATAGATGGGCCATCCTTTAAAATCTGATATTCTCCTTTATGCTTACACATACGTGCATCTCATTTTTGTTGATTGAAAGCTAAAATTCTTCCAGGCCCTTCCCAGGATCATCCTCTCCAGGAAGGACAGCATTGCCATAGCTAGTAAGATCATTGATGACTTCATCCATTCCTTGTTGAAAATTAGTTGAACAATGTTTCATTGGTAAAATTACTATAATTCAAAGGAAAATTACCTTTAAGGTTGTTTTGAACTTCTAAAGCTATATCAATTGCATTAAAGGGCAGAACAGGTTCGTTGGCAATTTGCAAAATCACTTCTCCTGAGAGCTGAAAGAAAAAAAGGAAAAAGAAAATACTAGCATTCAGTAACCAGGAGTTTTAATTTGTTTGTTTTTCATTATTTCAGGTATTTTTATACATCTAGAGGAGCAAAAACACACAGGAATAATATAGTTTTATAAAATCTCTTTTTCTTTTAAATCTTTATTTAATTTTATCTTTCTATAAAGAAAAAGTCCTCAGTTCTTTTTCATGTCTCAGAATAGCATAAAGAACTATATCATTCCTTTTGTGAGCTGAAATATTAAGAAATGGCTTCCCTAATTGAAAGAATTGTAATATTTAGACTTTAAATAATTCCTTACAGTTCATAATATCACATGATCAAACAAACAGTAGAGAGGAGCACCTGAAAATCAATGCCTGGCTATTGGATTAAGGAAAACTTCAGACAAAATTAATGATTGATCTATTTTATTTGATAACCTACAGGCCACATTTGGCAGTTTACTTTGAAGGTAAACAGGCTTCCAAGTTAACTTGTTTTGTGATTTATGGTAACATCCTGTCACTGAGTAAATATTTTTTTTCTGAGTTCCCCAAATTACATACTGATGAATGCATAACCTAATGACATTGAAAAGGATGCTGATTTGTGTTTGAATTGTGAAGTTTTGCTGATTTGTTTCAGAATCAGGAAGTTTTGCCAATTGTCTTGTATGCAGACATTGTAACCTGTATGTTGATATCTGTAGCCAGTGATTGCAACTTCTGTATTATACCCTCCAGTAAAAAGAACAACTCTGATATGAGTTGTCTTCCTCCTTTCTTCTAAACTTCCTTAGGAAAGCCTCCCAACCTGTAACAGACTCTTTGTTGGTGTGTCTTCACTGGTAGATTTTCACATTTGGCTTCCAATAACCCTTCTTCAAAATCTTAGATACAATTTTCCTTCATGCTTTTATTCTATTCCTAATTGCTTTTTTAATTTTTATAACTTTCTATAATCGAAACTAATAGTATTAATACATCTTTGAGATCAATGCTTAAAATAAATACAGATTTTAAAAGGCATCCCCAAAGCTCATATCTGTAATTTTTATACATGCATAATTCCCCCATGACCCCACCCCAAAACTGTCTGAATATTGACACATGCACTACAGCTGAACTAGCATCTGCTTAACAGGCTGAACAAGTCATATGCATTCATACACATCTCAAAGGACCTTAGGGCTGACAGAAAGTGTCATTGTTCTCTCTCTCTCTCATAAGTGATATTTAATATTTACCTGGACTTAACGAATGCCCCTACATCTCTCATAACCCTGAAGGCAGCACACAGGGAAATGTGACCGTGTTGATATTATTAATGCAGTATGAAATGTGGTTAGTGAATGAAAAACATTGTCTTGTGAAACTACACAGGGGAAATTAGCACACTAACTTGAGACACAATGCATAAAAGATATAATTTACAAGGAAAGTATTCTGTTACATATCCAAATATATATATTCAACAAGGTGCAAATTCCATTTAAACTTTGATATGGTTTGGCTCTGTGTCCCCACCCAAATTTCATCTTGTAGCTCCCATAATTCCCATGTGTTATAGGAGGGACCTGGTAATAGATGACTGAATCATGGCGGTACATCTTTCCCATGCTGTTCTTGTGATAGTGAATGTGTCTCACAAGATCTGATGGTGTTAAAAACGGGAGTTTCCCTGCTCTCTTTTTTCCTGCTACCATCCTTGAAAGATGTGACTTGCTCCTCCTTGTATTCCGCCATGATGGTGAGCCTTCCCCAGCCACGTGAAACTGTGAGTTTTCCATTAAGCCTCTTTCCTTTGTAAATTGCCTGGTCTTCAGTATGTCTTTATCAGCAGCATGAAAACAGACTAACACAATAAATGGGTACCAGGAATGGGACACTGCTGAAAAGATACCTGAAAATGTGGAAGCAACTTTGGAGCTGGGAAATACGTAGATGTTGGAACAGTTTGGAGGGCTGAGAAAAAGACAGAAAAATATGGGAAAGTTTGCAACTCCATAGAGATTTGTTGAATGACTTTGACCAAAATGCTGACAATTATAGAGAAAATGAAATCCAGGGTGAGGTGGTTTCAGATAAAGATAAGGAACTTGTTGGGAACTGGAGCAAAGGTGACTCTTGTTATGTTCCAACAAAGAGATGGGTGGCATTTTGCCTCTGTCCTAGAGATTTGTGGAACTTTGAACTTGAGAGAGATGGTTTAAGGTATCTGGTAGAAGAAATTTCTAAGCAGCAAAGGATTCAAGAGATGACTTGGGTGTTGATAAAGGCATTCAGTTTTAAAAGGGAAACAGACCATAAAAGTATGGAAAAGTTGCAGCCTGACAATGCGATAGAAAAGAAAATCCCATTTTCTATGGAGAAATTAAAGGCAGCTGGAGAAATTTATCCAAGTAAAAAGGAGCCAAATGTTAAATCATCAAGACAATGGGGAAAATGTCTACAGGGCATGTCAGAGACCTTTGCGGCAGCCCCTCCCATCACAAGCCTGGAGGTTTTGGAGGAAAAAATAGTTTTGTGGGCCAGGCCCAGGGTCCCTCTGCTGTGTTCAGTCTGCGGACTTGGTGCTCTGAGTCCCAGTTGCTCCATTCTTGACTAAAAGGGGCCAAGGAACAACTCAGGCTGTTGCTTCAGAGGGTGGAAGCCTCAAGTCTTGGTAGCTTTCACATGGTATTGGTCCTGTGGGTACACAGAAGTCAAGAATTGTGGTTTGGAACCTCTGCCTAAATTTCATAAGGTGTATGGAAATGCCTGGATGCCCAAGCAAAAATGTTTGCAGGGGTGAGGCCATCATGGGGAAACTCTACTAGGGCAGTGCAAAAAAGAAATGTAGGGTCACAGTCCCCACAGAGTCCCTACTGGGGCACCACCTAGTGGAGCTGTGAGAAGAGGGCCACCATCCTCAGACTCCAGAATGGTAGGTCCACCAGCAGCTTGCACTGTGTACCTGAAAAAGCCACAGATGCTCAACACCAGCCAGTAAAAGCAGCCAGAAGGGGGGCTATACCCTGCAAAGCCACATGGGCAGAGCTTCCCAAAGCCGTGGGAACCCACCTCTTGCATCAGCATAACCTGGATGTGAGACATGGAGTCAAAGGAGATCATTTTAGAACTTTTAACACTCGACTGCTCTGCTGGATTTTGGACTTGCATGGAGCCTGTGCCCCTGTGTTTTGATCAATTTCTCCCATTTGTAATGGCTGTATTTACCCAATGCCTGTACCCCCATCGTATCTAAGAGGTAACTAACTTGCTTTTGATTTTACAGGCTCATAGGTAGAAGGGACTTGCCTTGTCTCAGATGAGACTTTGGACTGTGGACTTTTGAGTTAATGCTGAAATGAGTTGAGACTTTGGGGAACTGTTGGGAAGGCATGTTTGGTTTTGAAATGTGAAGATATGAGATTTGGGAGGGGCCAGGGGTGCAATGATACGGGTTGGCTCTGTGTTCCCACCCAAATCTCGTCTTGTAGCTCCCATACTTCCCACATGTTGTGGGAAGGACCCAGTAGGAGATGACTGAATCTTGGCAGCGGGTCTTTCCATACTGTTCTTGTGATAGTGAATGAGTCTCATGAGATCTGATGATGTTAAAAAGAGTTTTCCTATACAAGCTCTCTCTTTTCCTACTGCCATCCACGTAAGATGTAACTTGCTCCACCTTGCCTTCCGACATGATTATGAGGCTTCCCCAGCCTCATGGAACTGTGAGTTCTCCATTAAATCTCTTTCCTTTGTAAATTGCCCAGGCATCAGTATGTGTTTTTTGGGGTTTTGTTTTTGTTTTTGTTTTTGTTTTTGTTTTTTTTTGAGATGGAGTCTCGCTCAGTCACCAGGCTAGGGTGCAGTGGTGCAATCTGGGCTGACTGCAAGCTCCACCTCCCAGATTCACACCATTCTTCTGCCTCAGCCTCCCGAGTAGCTAGGACTACAGGTGCCTGCCACCATGCCCGGCTAATATTTTTGTACTTTTTTTTTAGTAGATACGGGGTTTCACCATGTTAGCCAGGATGGTCTCGATCTCCTGACCTTGTGATCCACCTGCCTTGGCCTCCCAAAGTTCTGGGATTACAGGCGTGAGCCACTGCGCCCAGCCCGCTATGCCTTTATCAGCAGTATGGAAATGAACTAATACAATATTAAAAGTTATATTTCCCAATTGTTTGCACAATTCAAGTCACAAAAATACAATTCAATTTGATCTTCTTCTATATGCTTGGGAAAATGTGTTTATTAGAAATAAAGAGAAGAAAGAACCCCTTTTTGATTTTTATTTTAAGTTCTGGGGTACATTTGCAGGATATGCAGGTTTGTTACACAGGTAAATGTGCACGATGGTGGCTTGCTGCACGTATCAATCCATCACCTAGGTATTAAGCCCCACGTGCATTAGCTATTTTTCCTAATGCTCTTCCTCCTGCCACCCTATCCCCCTACCAGACCCCAGTGTGTGTTATTCCCCTCCTGCATCCATGTGTTCTCATTGAAGAACCACTTTTGATAATCTTTTATTCCTTTGTTTTCTCCCAAATGTAGCAACCAATTTCTAATATACGTTTGCAGAGACTTATCCTCAATATTGGGGTGCTGAAAAAGTATTCTACCACATGAGACTTTGACATACTGAGCTAAAGAAAGAGCCTCAAAGTCTCTCTGCCCTTGCTTGCCCCATACCCTCCCAACACTTCTGCCTTTCTCAAAGCAAAAGGTGAGGATGTTCTCTGAAGTTCTCTTATCCATGTAAAAACTGTGAGCCTCCAAAGAGGAGCACAATTACCTTTCATCCTCTCTTGGAAATCTCATTGTCAGTGAGGGATGCAACCACACCTGGATGGACTTTTTCAAACAGATAGTGTTGCCTCTAAGGATGATTCAAATACTAAAGAGAATCATTTACAAATTAATTTTGTCTCCCAGGTCCATTTATTATCCCTAATAATAATTTATCATTCATGAGAAGAATAATCTAAATTCTCCATCTCTCTCTCTGCTTTACAATAAAGTGCACATAAATATATTTCTGTAGTCCACTGAGTTATTGGGTAATCCTATGCAATTCCCCCCATCCTGCATATGAAATAAATATCTATGCCTTTTTCTCCTATTAGTCTGCCTGTTGTCAGTTCACTTTCAGCAAACCTTCAGACAGTGGAGGGAAAGCTTTCCTTTTGCCCCTACACCAGCGCAGTGGTCACAAAAATCCTGGGAAACTGCCTCCTTTGATCATGCTGTACTTCAGGAAATATATTGTTTGCCATAGATTGATATAAATTATCCATCAACTCCACCTCACTTCATCCAAATCATACAAGAAACACCAAAATATAAAAATAAATTATTTATAAAAAGGATTTTTAAAAGAAATTAAGAAGGATTATGATGGATTTTTTTTTTTTTTCCAATTTGCACTGTATAATAGGGACTCCAGAAAAGACTTGTTTTGTTTACACTTAGAATCTGGATATCACACATTACAAAAGATTAAAAGAAAAGAAAAAGGAGGAGGTAGAAAGGTGACTTCTTTGAGTGCTGCTGCAGAAAGTTCTTGTGTTTGTTTTTTAAGAGTGGCTTGGCACCTTGAACATTGGAATATAAGCCAACTACCTTGCTATTTCTTTCAAAGAGAAACTGGCAACAAAGATTGAGACTTCAGAAACACCTGGCCCACTATGGAATGCTTAGACTAAATCGGCTTTCTTTGCAGCTTCGTAAGCAAGAGGAAGATTTGTATACTCCTTGCCATGCAGCACAAAGAGATGAGCCACACTGCATATTTTTACATACTCTGAAACTCGGTCTTCCTCAGGCATGCCAGAACAACTTTCCTTTACATTCATATGAGGTCTCATTCTTTTTAAAGTGCTTTATACCTGTATGTCTCATTTCATTATCCTGACAACCCTAAGAGACAGGTAGATGGGGAATTAATATCTTGTGTTAAAAACACTGAGAATCAGCTTCACAGAGAACAGTTAACAGTAATGGCAAAGTTAAAATATCAATAACCAAATTTTCTGGAGCACCTACTAGGCATCAAAGCTGTATGGAAGTTTTCAAACATCATTCTCTCTAATTCTCACAATAGCTCAGCAAGGCAGGTATCATGTTCATATAAAAAAAAATTGAGGCTCTCAGAGATTAGTTAACTTGCTCAAGTCACCTATCCAAGTGTAATCGATTTGAAGGCCTGTGCTACTTTTTTTTTGCTATAGCACGAGGTTTAAGTCAGAATCTAGAAAAAATCTCTCAGTTGGTTATTTGTGGAAAACTAAGGCTGCACTCTGAATTCTTTACTTCTTGCCAACTGTTCTTTCTACTATACTACTGTGTTTCTTGGTGAAGAAAAAAATACAAAAACCTATGTTTCTTGTAATACTACTCGTTAATACCTGTAATATCTTATTTCTAATCCTGAACATCTGTGATATTTGCATGCCTGTGACACATAGCATAAGTAAATAACTATTCAATATCTGTAAAATTACAATGCAATGACTTTACAAGCACACATGTGCCTCAAGACCCTGGTGTCTTTCCTTTTCCACTGTTCTCTGACCATACTAGCCCTGAGCAGAAGATGAAATAAGAATAAATTAGAAATAAAAAACTGTACAGAACTAAAAATATTTTAAAAATATAAAAGGATCATTGTGTTGAAAACTGAGTTAATAATCACCACATTGCAAAGGCTTTCCTCTCTTACTAAATAATATTGATGTTTCTAGAGTTAGTGGTCTCACTGGTATTAGGCAAGATCTGATTATCAAAAGATAAAAACTATATATAGAAACTTATTCTAGATTTTTAAGAATATAAATATCACCCTATGAGACAACAAGGTAACAGATGACTTACAAAGTTTAAGGAAAAAGTATACACACAGAGAGACACGTGTGTGTGTGTGTGTATTAACTTTTCTTAAAATACTCTTTTGCACCATTAAATACAACTAAAATTACTTCAGGCCAAAGAAAGATAAACTTTTATAGGGGATAACCAATTATTTGACTTCGTCACAAGTCTTTCTCTTACTCACCAGACCAATGTAGAAAGAAAAAAATTATTTACTAAACTGTCAATAT
Source organism: Piliocolobus tephrosceles (assembly GCF_002776525.5). Lineage (NCBI taxonomy): Eukaryota > Metazoa > Chordata > Mammalia > Primates > Cercopithecidae > Piliocolobus > Piliocolobus tephrosceles. The sequence goes on from NC_045435.1 coordinate 111,269,294, forward strand.
CTAAAAAGTAGGGCACATTTTCTTCCCTTAATTATTGTAGCTATTACACATTATGGTGACTGCATTTGCAATAAATGCTTTTAACAAAGTTTTCATTTATTGAGTGGACAATGCAGTAAAACATATACAGGTTCACTAAAATAATACCATTGCCTTGAGTCTATAATGTAATTTCTCTTTAGCCACAAGCATGGCTGAGCATTGTGTGGTTTTCTATATTTTTATATACCCAGATTAAAGTAACCATCATTTATACCTTTCACTTAAGCTGTAAGTTAAACTATTATCATGGGATTTTTTTATATCTTCAATTAAATTTAAAATGAAATACAGCCCTACTATGAAAGTTGATATTGTGAGATAAGCATCACACCTGTTTTATACGTTACCATCGGAAAAAAAAAGAAAACTAGGATGTCACTGTGGCATGTGAAAAAAAAAAAAAAAAACTTCAGCTGAATTAAATTTAAAGGAGTTCAATTGTGCAATGAGTGATTTGCGAATCCGGCAGCCCTCAGAATCACAACAGATTCAGAGACTGCAGGGATGCCTCACGGTCAGGACAAATTCATAGACAAAGAAAAGGGAAGTGATGTATAGAAATTGGAAGTGAGGTACAGAAACAGCTGGATTGGTTACAGATTGGCGTTTGCCTTATTTGAACACAGTTTGAACACTCAGCAGTGTATGAGTGGTTGAAGTGTCGTTGCTGGGATCGACAAAGACTCAGCTATTGTTACAGGCACATATCCTAAATCAGGTTTTGAATCTTGTCTACCTATTAGGTTACAGTTCATCCACGAAGACTCAAATATAGAAGTACAGAGTCCTTCTCAGGCCATTGTTAGTTCACTTTAACACACGGTATAAGACACCATGACAAAAAGTAGATGAATCATGAACCATCTTAACTAGTAGCTATTGATCCTTTATTGTGTGATCATTACCATGCTATGGGGGAGAGAAAAGAGCTAAAATGTCGTAAAAGATAGTTGCTCTCTTTAGAACTTACTTTTCTGTTAGAGATAAGTCATTCCACTTTTACACAGTTGGAAAAAGAAGTTAACAGCATAAAATTAGTAAATATGAATAATTTATTTCCTAGAAAGCACCATTTTCTATTTCACTGTAAACATACCACATAACCATACACATATATTTGGAGAGCAGGAATCTAGATGACTATAAAATGGGAAAGGCATTTTTGACCAAGGGAATAAAATGAGCAGAAATCTGGGGTAGAAAACAGCCAAGACTTTCTTTTTACTTTTAGAGTAAAACAAGATTTTTTAGAGAAACAGGAAACCAGTGTGACTGAAATGGAGTTCTCAGTTACTGAGAAGTAAGTTTGTGTGTGGAGTGTGGGGCAAAGGGTCAGAAAACCCTCAAACTCATCGAAGGCATATGGCCATGATCCAGTGATCTTCAGGGAGTCTACTCCACTCCTTTTAACTTTCAGACCAGAGGCATAACCTGATAGATCATAGCCTGGCAAGAGTCTTTACAACAGGATTTTGTGGTGCATAGTGCCCTTCAGGCTATTATGTTCATGCTGAAGTGACATGACTCTGATTTATGTCACTTTATACTAGAAACCTCCCAATTTAACAACAAACATCCTGTGGATAACAAACCTTAGGGCAGCCAACCATGGACAAGAGGAGTGGAGGGAGTTTCCTGAAGATGAGCAGAATGAGAAGCAGCCTCCTGTCCTCATTACCCCTTTCCAAAGCTTCAGTATCCATAGAGGAGAGGGATCAAAGATGTATTCCTGACATACCCAACCTATTTCCCCCCTAAATTAGAAATTAAATGATGTAATGCACAATTACTGCCCAAAATCCATGTATCCATAACATGACTAAAATATAGCCTTAAGACTGTCATTGTCTTTCATCTGAAATACTCCACAAACTCCCTAATTGTTTGAAATGTCTGCCTCCAACATATTCTCCACATCGTCTTCTGAGTTGTGCAGTTACTTGTTTGGGATATGTTTCTTGTGTACTCTCAAAAAACAGACCTGTTTATCTCACTTTCTTTCCATTGCTCCTCTTGACCTATAGCAAAATTTACAGTATCTAGTATTCAACTATAATTTGACAAGTTTATATATGAAAAAAATTACTTGAAAGTAAAAGTGTCTTAAAAAAGCAAGAACTTATACAACCTCCACAACTATCAAAAAGGAAGCTTGAGATCCAACCCACGTCACAGAAACTAGTGAGGAAAATTTTAAATGCCACACCTGTTCCCTCAGCCCCAACAAGAGCCACCATGAGAGCCCCAAGAGAGTTTCATGGAGAAGTGGAGACCTCCCAACACCTGAATAACACTCCTGTTCTTGCCAGTGGATGACTTGAAGGTTTCCTTCTGTAGAAAGATTTTGGTGGAATGCTTAGAAGGCCTTGCCAAAGACCCTGCTTCCACTGCTTACATTTGTGAAGGCCAATAGTTGGAGAAGAAAGAGATAGGAAAATTGTCATGGAATCTCTAACCTTTTAGGAATGAAATAGTTCAAGATCCCACTTTTCCTTCTTAAGTTTTCAAAGACATTAGAATCATTTTGATGGACTGAGGTAGTCTCAAATGAAGACTCCCTTAGGTGGTACATTATCTTTTAGCAAAGGATTCCAAAATTGTTGAAGAATTCCAATAGCCCCTGATAGGGCAATTTGCTTCAAGGACTCATGGCCATTTTTAGGAGCTCCTGTGACTTATTCTGTTTGGTCCATGGGCCTACCAAAAAGATACTGTGTGTGAACGTAAAGACCTGTGTGAGCAAACAGTGTTAAACTTGAAAACAGCAGTTTGGACAGTGGAATGGCCATAGCTGTGAATATCTCTGGAGGAAAGAGAGCTCTTTTCTCTCAGCATGCTGAGAAACTGCTGTTTCAGTCACCACCATGCCTCTAACAGTGGCCAAGAGCTGAATGAGGATACTGAGACACTGGGTTTGCAGGCTGGCACATGCCTTTCCTGCAGAGCTGCCAAGTTTCTGGAGCTGATAGACCATGCAAAGGCTCTCGGGACCACTTGGACATGATGAAAAATTGATGGGATGTGAAACAAAGCAAGAAGATGTAAACAAGGCATGTCTCCACTGAAATTTAATTTGATTATGAAAGAGTTGGGCTCTTCACTTAGCCCTAAACTGCTAACAGTATATATTTTTTTGCAAATATGTACTAACACCTGCCAACACCAGGGCGTTATAGAACAAGGCGACTCATGATGTCAAGAAACCAATGGCTAGGAAAATAAACTCCCTGATTCAAATCCTCCTTTCCAGCTTCTGCTTCCGCTGAAAGCCCCATTTCCTGTCTAGTTTCTCAGCCTAAACTCTGATCACACCATCTCCAGTTTACCAGGAATCCTAGTTTGGATTCCCCCTCCAAACAACAAACTTGAGATGAAATCTGAGCACAAGTAGTCCATTGAGAGGTGAGGGTAGTAGGATGGGAAGGAGAGACAAGGAAGACAAGAGAGCCAATAGAAGGCACATTATCAAGTCAGCTATCACTGTGGATGACTGAAGCTTAACCTTTCTGGAGAAAACCTGAGAGCCAGTGCCTCAGGATTTTCCCATTCAAGGGGCAAGGGAGCAGTGTATTGATTCACTAGCTTCCAATTGGGCATTGCTACATGGAGGTGTTACATTTTAATCTCTGAACTGTCCTGTTCACTGGCAACTGTCCATGGCTGAAGAAAGCCTCAGGCAAAGATAAAGTTTAGTATTTGCAAAACTATTACTAAAATAGATGCTTACTTTCTATTCCCATGCCACAGAAAAGTAAATTCATATAATTTTTTTTTTTTCCAAATGTAAGATAGCTCTCCTCTTTTAGTGACTGTCATCACCTATCTGTTATTAAATTGTTACTACAGTGGAGAAAATATATCCACACATCAATTCGGAAGTAACAAATTAGCTTTTTGGCATTTGTAATGACTATTTTTCAGTGATGTAGTCATGTTGTGACTTTGTAACATATTTGTATTTTCTGCTGGTCATATTGTTTCTAGAGAGGGACCAAAGTATGTTAATATTTCTTAGTGTTCTGGAAAAAGAAACTTCAAGATACTAACTTTACTTTTTTACTATGTTTAGTAGTAATTTGCATGTGCTGATTGACAAATTAAGTATCTTCATTTTATTTCTCTAATAACTACCTTTAACATGATATCATTAATAATAATAACAGCAGCTAACATTTGTTGCACTCTTGCCATATGCCAGGCATTATTCTAAATTCTTTATATAAATTAATTCATTGAATCCTTACAATACCCTTATTCTATTTTGCATGAGAAAATAGAAGTATTGCTCAGTTAATTAAATTTCCCAAGGTCCACTTAGCTAGTACATGGCAATTTTGAGATTTGAGCCCAAGCATTCTGGCTGCAGATCTGAACTCTTAATTGTTACCCTAATTAGCACCTTTGAAATTTTTTTCCAAGCCCTTTTCTAATTTTAGCAAATCAGGAATACCAGTGGCCAATATTTACCAAATGTGAACATATGATTCCAAGGAATAATTAAGGGCTGGTTACACCTATTTAAAATAAAGACCTGAGCAAGTGATCCTACCAGGATTATAACTTTTGATACAGTCCAGTGCTAATTTTCATGTCTGCAGATCCTGCTTTCCTGAACCTAAAAAAGGGAAGGAGAGATTTATGAAGTAGAACAATTCTCTAAGATACTTTAGAGTAGTGGCAAATACTATCGTAGCTGTGGTGTGACAAAGAGCGCAGTGGTTGTGTATTTTTAAAAGATTAATTTTATGTTTATTAAATAAGGTACTTTGTACATTATCCAAATCAATTAATCATAGAAAGATTAGAGAATTGATTTAGCAGAGTTTGTAATAATGCTAAAGAAACATATAACAAGCATACATAATGCATCAAGACAGAAGAAGTCGTTCATAAAGAGCTATAAAGAGAAAATTCTCTTAGAAATTATATTTTCAGGGCATAATGCTGAGTATCTGTACATGTAAAATACTGTGGTTTTAGTTTTCTCTTTAGGAATTTAATAAAACAGTGTTTTAGTAAAGGATAAAAATGTTATTTCCTTCTAATATCCAACCATTAAACAAAGATCATCTTGGTAATAAATGAATGCAATCACATAGAGAGCCAATTATTTAGTTAATAGATCTATATTATTTTGATATAAATTATTAATATAATTATTTCCTTTTATATGTGCCAGTTGAAAAAACAACAAAAAATAAACCTCTGTTCTATTATAGATTTGGACATCTGGTATAATTCTGTTTTGTAAAAAATAATATCTTGGAATATTGCTTCATTTTTTCAAAAAATATGAACATTAAAAAATAATGACACCATGTTTCTATCTTATAGAGACAATGAAGTCACTAGAGAGATGTAGAGATATGGGAATGAAAAAAAATAAACAACTGCTCTTTTGAACTTGCTGCTTCTACCTAGTGAGATTTTAAATGATGGTCAAAATATATGTGACCCTGACTGTAGGCAATTACATTGTTAATGCAGTTTCCTTCTCGACTATAAATGCAATAAATGTTATTGCGGACTGCATCCTACAAAGTGAGACTTGACATTTTAAAAATAGAAAAAACACCACAAGGGCTTTAGATCCTTTGATGTGTGATTATATTCATGACAAGGTTCTTACAGTAACTTTCTTAGAACTGGATGCTATTGTTTAGTTGAATCCAAAAATATATGTATGTAAATAAGAAGCTGCATAAACAGAGCACACTGTCAAGCTCTAGAAATTCCAAGATTTCTCTTTTTTCTTTACATGTTGCTTAGTGATAAACAGGACTCTTATATTAATAGTTCCTTGCTTCTCAAATATCCCAGGATGTCCTATATAACATAGCCCAACAATTCAAGAATTTTAGTACCTTTATAGTTGACCAGTTAAACCATGTCATATGACCTTATACTTTTATTAGTACCCTTTGTCTAAGTGATATTTATCTTGATGAGATGCTTATAAAGCTCCTACATATAATTCAGTAGTCCCCAGTTAAATGGTAAAACTGTGACATAGTTCCTGTACTAAAGGGGCTTTGGATGGTTTGCATGCTATTAGCAAAGAAAAACAAAAAGAACATATGAAATGTCACATCTCAAAGGTTAAATAAATAGGAGAACACTGGTTACTATGAACAGCAATAGACCAAGAACAGTTTTTGGAGAATAGTTCCATTTTGCTGGATCTTAAAGGAAGGATACAATTTAGAGATGTGGAGAGAATTAAAGGCAGCACTCTTAGTAAGAGGAACAGGTAAGTGAAAATTCTGATCCTAACACCAAGTCAATCAGTCTTGATGGAAGGATTTTTTTAAAGCAGAAAATGAAAATAAAGTTGGAGAAGATGATTATATTGCAAGGGATCCCTTTCTTCCTTCTCAATAAGCTCTTTATAAAGGAGAAAGATGTTCTATTTATGTTGGAATGTCTTGAAGAATTCGATTTTTTTTAAAAGAGAAGCACTGTGATTACTAACAAATTAACCTGGAAAAAGGCTTAAGACATTCCACATAATAGGCCAAAGTAAAGCCTGATCTGGAAAAGTGAAGATAGAAAGGATTTCATGTCTTAATTTCATCTAACAATTGGTACTCATATTACCATGTTACCACCATCACCAAAAAGTATAATATCTAAATGTTTATTGTTGAAAACACATTAGCCTTAATTTAGAATGTGTCAATTTACTACTTGAATTTCTATGGGCCTCTGTTACCTCATCTGTAAGGGTTTACTCTAAAACTCAGGCACAATATTCTCTTAAATTTTTAGCATATGGTTGGTTATTGAGGAGTACTGAGAGTATTGAAGGATTCAATCTAATAACAGAAGTCGAGGGCTATCTGAAGAGCTTATTATTGTGACTATTTTCTGGAACCCAAAGTGGATTTTAACCACCTGCCAGAGCTCTGACAAACCTCATGTTTCTTTGGCAACTTGCTCATATAGATGCTGTGAACTGAGCAGTCTCTTCTATTTCTAGGAGAGCTTGACTAGAGGCTGGGGCTCAGCAAAGCCCGCCCCTAGATGCCGATTAAGTAGCAGAGGTAGGACACCTACCCATAAACTTCAGGAAACCTGCTTCCTTTGTTCTCTAAAGTTTGTGTGAGCTTTGTATGTTTAGATCCTCAGAAAAGTTAGAAACACTACACTATGCATCATTGTATCATATGACTGTTCACTTTTTGCAAATAAATTAGCACACTGGTCTGATAAAGAGGTTACATAGTGTGTCTATGGTTTTTGCATATTCTAAAGGCAGGCAAAGGAAAGGAACAAGTATTAACTGAAAATCTACTGTGTGCCAGACCTTTCATTGTAACTGTAAATAGATGATTTAATTTAATCCTATCAACAAATCTACCAGATTATATTATGCAATACTGGTAATGATATAGATTGTGGTCAGGCTATGAAGGCTCTGGTAGATTATAACAAAAAGCTTATTTCACTTAAAATGTAATTTATTTAGTGGAAAACAGCACCAAAAGAGGCTATGTTTAGTAATGTACATATTTTATTTTTACCTTCATTATGATAAATTGCTAACAATGTCTTTGTAGGGGTAGCAGTAATTCAGTGCCCATTTATTCAACTTATTTAAAAAACTGGGGACATATCCTGGTGTTGTGCTCTAGTTAACCACCTCATTTACTCAGGCAGATTAAGAAGTGCCTGGGTTTTATTATCTCAGATATGCACTGTGTCATTCGTGGAATAAATAATTTGTCCTCATTTTAATGGAAAAACTAATTGCTACACAATATATACTTGTGAAATACATAATTTAAATATGCATTTATAATTCCCAAAACGTCAAACATTTTAGATAAATTTATGGAGTAGCAATTGATGAAATACATCCTCTCTGTCTGATTTTATCACCTCAATTTGCAGGTAAGAATATAGGGGTTGAAAGTTGAAATGATTTGATTTGCCAAACATTACATAACTTTTAGAGGCAAATCCAGAACGGGGATTAAGGTCTTAAAGCTCTCAATACATTACTTTTACAGATAACAAAATGTGAGAAATGAATCCAAATTGATGGTGTGTGGCTATGTGTGCATGTGTGTATGATGAAAATATGAAATACAAATGGAAAATTTGGTAAACATACCATATACAAAAAATATGCAAATAGTAGTGAGCTATAAAATCTGCCCATTGCGTTTTATGACACTTTATTATAATGCATTAAAAAACAATCTCCTGATTTCATTGTGCTCTAAATTCTCCTGTAGTAGCTCACAATCCCTCTCTAAGACACTCACCATGGCTAGGTACACTATCTTATGTAGTTACCCCACCTCCCATCCCAGCTCTTATATTATTCCAATTTATTCTCAATTTCTCTACATCTCTAGAGAGAAATGTATTAATGATTTTACATTGTGGTAGTAGATGTATTGATTTCTTCCTACAGTTTGATCAGTTTTTATTTTGTATACATGTTAGTTGGTGCCTGTATATCCAGAATTGCTGTACTTCCTAATTATTCATTTTAAAAACCTTATGAGCTCATCCTCTAATTAGAAAAACCTCTAAGTTTGAACTTTGCCTTAAAGTCTACTTTGGCTGATGTTGATATTATTACATCAGCCTTCTTTGATAGTGTACAACTTGAAATTAATATGTAACTGCATTTCTTTTTTTTTTTTTTTTTTTTTTTTTGAGACAGAGTCTTGCTCTGTCGCCCAGGCTGGAGTGCAGTGGCCGGATCTCAGCTCACTGCAAGCTCCGCCTCCCGGGTTTACGCCATTCTCCTGCCTCAGCCTCCCGAGTAGCTGGGACTACAGGCGCCCACCGCCTCGCCCGGCTAGTTTTTTGTAGTTTTTAGTAGAGACGGGGTTTCACCCTGTTAGCCAGGATGGTCTCGATCTCCTGACCTCGAGATCCACCCGTCTCGGCCTCCCAAAGTGCTGGGATTACAGGCTTGAGCCACTGTGCCCGACCCGTAACTGCATTTCTTAAGAGTCAAAAATCCAGTCTGAGAATTTTAAAAATATTTACTCTGTTATTATAATTACAGATACATTTGCATTTCTTTTATGATTTTGCTTTTTCTAGACAATGAGCTTTCTTCCTTTTCTCCTTCTTGAAGTATATTAGCTTGACTGAGTTTTTTTTTTCCTTGTTCTTTTATTTCTGAATATATTTAATTGTATATTCTATTTTTATTTTTTATTTATTTGGTCAGGCACATTAAATCGTAGGCAAGCTCAGTTGACTAACAAAGTCTAGAGGTAATCAATATCTGTACCCATCTCCCAACCATGAACTACACGAGATGCTCACAACTCATTAAAGCCCTTCATTTTCTCTCTTACATTGTCTGATATTTTCTAGTAATTCTTATTAGTGTGATTTTCTTTATAGTCAAAAATTAGTTATACTTATCCACATCTTCACCATTTTTTGGCACAGTGTTAGTTCTTTTATCTTTGCATTATAACAGGATTCAATTTCCTTCTTACTGAACGTATTCTTCAGTAGTTATTTCAGTGAAAGCCTGTAAGTGGCAAACTTGTCTCAGCCTTTTTCTAAAAATATCTCCATTTCTTTCTCAATTTTGAATGATACTTTAGATTAGTACAGAATTCTAGGTTGTGAATTATTTTTCTTTAACATTTTGAAGTTATTTCTATTTTATTTTGCTGCTATGAAGGAGTCCTTGGTTGCAGTCTAGTTGTTATTCTTACTTAGGCAACCTCTCTTTGATCCCTACAAGCCACTTAATCACAATTTCTTTTAGATGTGAGTTTATTTTTAATATATCCTACTTGTGATTTGATCTTCAGAATAAAAATTGACTTCATTAATGAATATTGGAAAATTATCAGCCATTTTGCCTTCAAATACTGAGTCTCCCCCAATAATTATTTATATTTAGAATCAATAAATTAATTTTATTCAATTTAGAATCAATAAATTAATTTTATTCAATTGATTTATTCAATTGATTTCTAATATATTTAGAAACGATAATATTTAGAATCATTCTAAATTATTCTGGAATTTAGAATGAGAGGGTCAAAAGATATGACTTTCTCATTTTTCATTGTATTTTCCTTCCTTTGATGTTTTCTGGGTTACTTATTTACATTTATGTTTCACTTCAACAAATAGCTCTCAACATTTATATACATTCCTTTTTCAATCATCCACTGTATTTTTAATTTCACTGACTATGTTATTTCTAGAGTAATTCTTTTTAAAATTACTTTCTATCCCATGATCAATCCTTTCATTATGGTTTCTAATTTTTAAAATTATTTAATAATTTCAAAAAACTCTTATAGTTTATTTCAGCATTGATTGTTGTGTTCAGATGGATTGTTTTGTACGCTTATCACAGTGGATCAATTTCTACCATTATTTATAATTTTTGTTGTGAACACTTCTGTGCACATATGTCTATGTATGTTTCAAAGAAATAAAAATGGCTGAGAGGGTGCTATGGCCTGAATGTGTCCTCCCAAACTTTATATGTTGAAATTCTAACCCCCAAGTTAATGATATTGCAAAGCAAGGTCTTTGAGAGGTGACTAGAACATGAAGGCAGAACTCTGGTGATTGGGATTAGTGTCCTTAGAAAAGAGACCACAGAGAGTTAGCTTGTTCCTTCTACTACATGAGGACACTGTGCAAAGGCACCTCCTGTGAATCAGGAAACAGTCCTCACATGACACGAATCTGCCAAGCATTGATCTTGAACTGCCCAGCCTCCAGACCTGTGAGACATAAATTTCTGTTGTTTATAAACTACTGAGTTTATAGCATTTTGGTACACAGCCTGAATGAGCTAAGAGGCTATAGTTCCAAGTGAGATTGGCTATCAGATTGTCATAGGCATTTAGGCTGCTAACTGATATTGTAAGTGCAATGAGAAACCCGAGTTTAAGTGAGAAGTGACATGACCTAATCCATGTTTTAAGAAAATCATCTTGGAAATATTAAAAAATACTACTGTAAAGCAGTTTACATTTGTAACTGTCATGCGCAATAGTTACTTCATCAATTTAGAACAAGTTTTACTTTATGTTTCTAACTTGGAGATTCTCACATCATGTGAATAATATAAAACTGTAAACCATTTCCACATGTAGTAGAGTTTAGGATGTCAATTTTTCATGGTACTTTCAATATGAACATACTCTTTTATCTTAGGTAGAGCAAGTTTTCTTTTAGCAACATATTGGACCAGTAGTAGATAGAGATTTCTAGTGACTCATTTAACAAGATACCAGTCTTTCTTTTTTCTTTTTTTGCAACTCCCATCCCACATTTGTGACAACCAAAAGATGTCTCCAGACATTGCCAATGTTCCATGGGGGCAAAATCACCCCTGCTTGACAACCCGATTTATTTCAACCAAGACCTTCTTCCTCAATCCTCTTTCCTGAAGATTCAGGTCAGAGTTACAGAGGAGATTCATCCTGGCCCCTACCCCAATCACAACTGAAAAAGCATTTTAGCACAAAGCAGATGAGACAATGGCAATCATACCTCACTTTAAAAAATTCCATGCTAGTGTTTTGGTACAAAACGAGGTTTACACCAAAATAATCACATTATCCTTTTTTTTTTTTTTTTTTTTTTTTTTTTTTTTGACACAAGGTCTCACTCTGTTGCCAAGCTGGAATGCAGTGGTGTGTGTGGCACAAGGCTTGGCTAATTTTTAAATACTTTTGTAGAGACAGAGTCTTGCTATGTTGCCCAGATTGGTCTTGATCTCCTGGCCTCAAGTGATCCACCATCTCTATAAAAATACAAAAAAAGTTAGCTGGGTGCCTGTAATCCCAGCTTCTCTGGAGGCTGAGGCAAGAGAATCACTTGAGCCCAGGAGGCAGAGCTTGCAGTAAGCTGAGTTTATGCCACTGCACTCCAGCCTGGGTGACAAGAGCGAAACTCCATCTCAAAAAAAAAAAAAAAAAAAGAAAAGAAAAGAAAAAAATCTGCTCTCTTGAGATCACTGTTAAATCAGACTAAACTCTAAACTTCAATCATCTCCTTCAAGGTTGCTGTTCATATATTAATTTTTTCTTTTTTTTTTCCCCCTTGTATTTTTTTGGAGACAGGGTCTTGTTCTGTTATCCAGGCTGGAGGGCGGTGGCGCAATCTTGGCTCACTGTGGCCTCCACCTCCTGAGTTCAAGCAATGCTCCCCGCAAATACCCCAAGTAGCTGGAACCACAGGCCTGCACCACTATGCCTAGCTAATTCTTGTGTTTTTTTTTGTAAAGACAGGGTTTCACCATGTTGGATAGCACTCCTGGGCTCAAGTAATCCTCCCACCTCAGTCTCCCAAAGTGCTGGGATTACAGGTGTGCGCCATCACACCAGGCCTAGTATATTAATTTTTTGATTTAAAAAAACAAAAAATCTTGTGACTTATTCTAAGGCTAAATCATTCTTAGAGGAAATTGAGGGAATAATTTAGTGAAGGATTCAAAATCTTGCGCTCAGATCATAGCAGATGTAGGAATCAGTGCTGGTAGCCCTGCATCAAAAGGATAATGTGGCTGGGCACCATGCTACACACCGGTAATCCCAAGTGCTTTTGGAGACTAAGGCAGGAGGATCACTTGAGGCCAAGTTACCAGTCTTTCTAAGGTTGTTCTCTATGCAGATTTCATCATGTAATTCAAAGGCTATGTCATTTTATCCGTAAGTGGGTATTCAAACTCTAGGGCCTGAACTTAGAGCCTAAAGCCAAATCTAATTTTCTAGACAACTGTAGCATCAGATTAATAAATTACAGTTCTGGTTTGGTATTATTCATTCTTTCTAACATCAAGGAATACCTTTCTTTTTCCAGTCAGTTACTTATTTGCTTGTTTAGCTTTAAATGTATCCAGCATTCTGTAACTATGTACCAGAAAGTAAGTCTATATTAAGTCAATCTCCAAAGTTACTAAAATTAGACTCCTCCAAAACATTCTTTATATACAGCCTGGATGACTTATCTGTTTTTGAAACTTAGATTAGATCATATAACTTTGCTCTTAAAACTTGGCTTCTCATTGCCCTCCAATATCAGCCAGTATCCTAAGGCCTGTAACAATCTGGTCTTCACTCTCACTTTGAGCCACTTTCCCTCTCAATCACTTTTATGTTCGAGACATTCTAAGACTTTTTTTGCCTATATGAATTTGCATGTGCTTTTCCCACTAACGGAAGTGCTCTGCTTCCAATTCTTTGTAGAGCTGACTCATTCTCATCCTTTAACCCCCAGCTTAATTTTAAGCTTCTTAGTCAAGCTTCCGTGTCAAACAAAAGGGAAATAGAATTTCTCTCAACTTCCCCCAACATTTTTATCTCTCAGAACAGTTGGCTTTTTAGTTTCATAGACTTTTTGTTAGTGTGGGTGTATATGTATATATATACACACCCACATATACATATATATATTATATATACATATATCTGAACATTATGTATGTAATATATAATATAATAATAATATATAATACATATTATATAATATATTATATACATATGTGTATTCCAATATATTATATGTTGTATATAATATGTATTCTAATAAATTACATATATTATATATGTTATTTGAGTGTGGCTGTCTTGCCTATTTGTTAACGACTATATACACAGTACCTAATCACATTTCATTCCTTACAGTAGGTTTAAATAAACAGTTACTGAATGAATGAAGGATTTGTAAAGATAGTAATTTCTATACCATCAAATATTTGAGGGTTCATCTTTTTTCTTTTTTTTGACAGAGTCTTGCTCTGTCACCCAGGCTGGAGTACCATGGAACAATCTTGGCTCACTGCAACCTCCCAGGTTCAAGTGATTCTTGTGCCTCAGCCTTCTGAGTAGCTGGGATTACAGGCATGAGCCGCTATGCTTGGCTAATTTTTGTATTTTTAGTAGAGACTGGGTTTCACCATGTTGGCCAGGCTGGTCTCGAACAACTCACCTTGGGTAGTCCACTCTCCTCAGCCTCCGAAAGTGCTGGGCTTACAGGTGTGAGCCACCATGCACAGCCTTGAGTGTCCATCTTATAGTCATTTGTTGAATTTTTGACCTCCTAACATTCTTTGATCAGTTATCATCAAGTAACAAGGACTATCGAGAAATAATAAAGACATCCAATAATAACATTTACAATGTCCATGCAAAAAATATTCAAGGTATAGTATGTTTGTAATTTTGGTATTTACTATGGATATATGTACCAATTAGAGATAGATGAAAGAGAGATATGAGATTTTAAAGACACTACTATTGTTTTAAGCATTTTAAACATCTACTAAAAAGAGTCCATAAACAATGGAACAAAAATAGGATGAACTCTTCTACTAGAACAGAGTGACAATGGTGTAGCAGCCAGTTTATCTGGATTTTAACCCTGGTTCTGTCCATCTCCTTGTGACCTTGGACATGAAACCACTTCTTTAGGCTTCCGTTATTCTACTCCCTAAAAGATGATGTAAGAGTAACAATAAAGAAAGGTTCCCATATAATTAATACATTATTGCTGTTCATGGTAATGTAAAGAATATTAGGGAAAAATCTGGTCTTTCTCAAACATTAGTACTTACTTTAAATGAGAATAGATAATTTAGAAAAGAGAAAACAGTCATGAAGTCTTTGCCCTGCCTATGTCCTGAATGGTATTGCCTAGGTTTTCTTCTAGGATTTTATGGTTTTAGGTCTTACATTTAAGTCTTTAATTCATCTTGAGTTAATTTCTGTATAAGGGGTAAGGAAGGAGTCCAGTTTCAGTTTTCTGCATATGGCTAGCCAGTTTTCCCAACACCTTTTACTAAATAGGGACTAAAACACCAAAAGCAATAGCAACAAAAGCCAAAATTGACAAATGGGATCTAATTAAACTAAAGAGCTTCTGCACAGCAAAATAAACTATTATCCGAGTGAACAGGCAACCTACAGAATGGGAGAACTTTTTGCAATCTGTCCATCTGACAAAGGGCTAATATCCAGAATATACAAATAACTTAAGCAAATTTACAAGAAAAAAGAAACAAACCCATCAAGAAGTGGGCAAAGGATATGAACAGACACTTCTCAAAAGAAGATATTTATGTGGCCAAAAAATATATGAACAAAAGCTCATCAACACTGGTCATTAGTGAAATGCAAATCAAAACCACAATGAGACACCATCTCATGCCAGTTAGAATGGCAATCATTAAAAAGTCAGGAAACAACAGATGCTGGAGAGGATGTGGAGAAATAGGGACACTTTTACACTGTTGATGGGAGCATAAATTAGTTCAACCATTGTGGAAGACAGTGTAGCGATTGCTCAAGGATTTAGAACCAGAAATACCATTTGACCCAACAATCCCATTACTAGGTACATACCCAAAGGATTATAAATCATTCTACTATAAAGACACATGCAGATGTATGTTTATTGCAGCACTATTCACAATAACAAAGACTTGGAACCAACCCAAATGCTCATCAATGATAGACTAGATTAAGAAAATGTGGCATATATACACCATGGAATACTATGCAGTTATAAAAAAGGATGAGTTCATGTCCTGTGCAGAAACATGGATGAAGCTGGAAACCATCATTCTCAGCAAACTAATACGGGAACAGAAAACCAAACACCGCATATTCTCACTCATAAGTGGGAGTTGAACAATGAGAACACACAGACATAGGAAGGGGAACATCACACCCCAGGGCCTGTTAGGGAGTTGGGGGCTAGAGAAGGGGTAGCATTAGGAGAAATACCTAATGTAGATGACAGGGTGATGGGTGCAGCAAACCACCATGGCACATGCATACCTATGTAACAAACCTGCACATTCTGCACATGTATCCCAGAACTTAAAAAAAAAAAAAAAAAATGAGGCTTTGCATTTGGGGTGGTAACAACAAACAAACAAAAAAAGAAAATACTGATTTTTTTTTAAAGTCTGACCTGAATAGAATGACAGAATGTCAAAGTTGTGTAGGAACAGCCTTTATCAATTATTAAATAACATGATTTGTTCCTGATATTCTAAAATTTTAAACTCTTTCTCAAAACACTGTATATTAGAAGGCATAGAATTCTTTTAAATACATTTCAGCAGCCAATCCCCCAGACATGTTATCATACTATTTGTGTTTTGGGGCAGTAAAAGACATTCTGAAGAATTAATGAAGTTAGCTATTTCTGAGTAACAAAAATGTATGAATCACCACAGACTGTCATGAATATTTTATTCTTTCTCCTAAAGAAAAACAGTATGTACACTTAAAATGAACTGAGTTCAGAACTGTTGGTGCAAAACAACTGTTGGGTGGGCAAGTAAAAACTGGCAAAGCCAACTCATTTTAAATTGTTGTAGTCTTTAACTACTAAGCATTTTATCAATTCACCATAACATTGTGACTATTTATCTATGAACATTAACCCTGTTATTACCACCTTGCTGGAAAATCTACTAATTCAGAATTTTTATATGAAAATAAAATCACAGTTTCACTTCCAATTTCAGGCTGAAAGAGAAATGAAATCATTATTAAATTGTGTCTGGATTGTTTTCCTATTAAATCGTAGCTACTATTACAACATCTAGATTAAGAGCACAGATTTTGAGACTTTATTACAGTTAGGTCATCAGCTAGAGTTATGGACTTCATTATGCTGCAAAAGCAATCTAACCCCCCAAATCTCAGTAGCTTCATACAGTATTGGTCTGTTGGATTTCTAACACACATAGTAATTTGGAGCTGCAGAATATTTTAGAGTCCATGTCTTAGCCTGTTCAGATTGCTTATAACAAGCATACCGTAAACTGGGTGACTTATGAACAACAAACACTTATTTATAACAGTTTTGGGGACTGGTTAGTCCAAAATCAAGGTGTTGATGGATTCATTGTCTGGTGTGCTCCTGTTTCCCACAGACAGAAACTTCTCGATACATCTATACATGATGAAAGCATAGTAGGCACTGGCACACATATATTTCTGTGTTTTAGAGAAATTATCACCGTCTTTGGTTAACTCTTTCCTGTTGGGCCAGAGAGAATAATACTTTTTCCTTTATTGCAGTTATTAGGATTTCAGGCAGTTCAAACATTTCTGACTATTATCAGTTGCATATACAAAAGGGGTCCTCTCCTCACCAGTTCTTTTTAAACTTTATCTTCTTGTCTCATTCCAGGATTTCCTGCTTTAAAACCTTCACTTCACCTCAGCAAAGAAGAGACAAGGACTACTATTTAATGTTTTATGTGTCCCTTTTACATGGATTACATGAAAGATTGAAAGTGTATTTTTTTTTTTTTTTTTTTTTTTTTTTTTTTTGAGACGGAGTCTCGCTCTGTCACCCAGGCTGGAGTGCTGTGGCCGGATCTCAGCTCACTGCAAGCTCCGCCTCCCGGGTTCACGCCATTCTCCTGCCTCAGCCTGCCGAGTAGCTGGGACTACGGGTGCCGCCAAGTCGCCCGGCTAGTTTTTTGTAATTTTTAGTAGAGACAGGGTTTCACCCTGTTAGCCAGGATGGTCTCAATCTCCTGACCTCGTGATCCGCCCGTCTCGACCTCCCAAAGTGCTGGGATTACAGGCTTGAGCCACCGCGCCCGGCCTGAAAGTGTATTTTAATATTGCCATGCAGATGGATGATATAAATGTGACTTACTAATCTCATTGAAATGTCAATAGGGAAGAAAGGATGTAATTTAAATCAAACCTTTTAACTAGCTTTTACATATTTATAATATAATGATTTGATAGCATCAAATATTGTTTTTATTTCTTAACTATACCTTCTTATCTAGGCATAACACATTTTAACATTTATCAGCATTTCTCTATAAACTTAAATCATATCTCAATACAATATCTTATATACCTTATCATTATGACAAATAGATCATGTCGCATGCTTCTCCTTAAAAAATATATGGATAGTGCAACTTTTGAAGAAATCTTTTGTGAATGTGTATTTCTCTATAATGAAAGACACTTGGATAAAGTTGAATACTATATTTTAGTTGCCTATAGATAAATGTATATTAAAATTTCATCTAAAATAGATTTAAAAATAAATGCTAATCTCAATTTTTTAAAAACTGACAGCTTTGTATTTTGATAACAAGTAAGTATATAACATGTCATTTTGCAATACTTTATATCTCCTCATAACTAATTATCCTGGTTTAGCCTGGAACAGAAAACAGCAACAAGAATAATCTCATTCAAATGTTACACAGTTTAATGGCTTAAAATAAAAATACATTTTATAAGCAATGAAAAATTCAAGGTAAATAGGTTATGTATTATTTGAGTAAACTCTTCTTCATATGGTATACACACTAATTTCTGAGGGTTATTTCTCACTAATTATAAGGTTGACTAACCGAGATGGTCGTCTTTTGTGAATAAGTGAAAATTCTATCCACTAGTCATATTAAATCAGACTGATTAAGACATATAATTTAATCACTCTCAAACTTCTTCCATTAATTTTAAAGTCCTGTTGTCTTATCTAGCACACCACATTGCAGAATTTCAAAAAAATTGATTCTTTGAATGATGACTCAAAGTATGATTCTGATAAAAGTTTCTCTAATCATTCAACATTATTGAAATGAAGTTGATTTAATTGAACCTGTAATAGAGATTGCATTTTCCAATCATACCTCATCTGTAGATGCTTATTATTCAAAGAAAGCCATATACAATTTCAAGCACCCTTAATTAAAATAATATATATAATCTTAGATGCCTTTCTCCCCTAGTGATTATTCTGAAGTGGCTCTCGTCTTTCTATCATTTCTCATGCATAGGAAATATTTTCTTTTTAGCACTGAGGAAAGGTAAATTTGAAATAATTCATTAACAGCTACACCAGTAATCATTTGAACAATATCTTGGTATTTTGGAGGTAAGTGCTAAAATTCAACATCTGGATGGAATTATATGAAGGTTCATAGAATTCATAGCAACATCAAGAATAATTCTGGGCTATATTTATTCTTGAACAACAAAATAACAAAATCATGGGATAATTTTCCCTGATCAACTACATGTAGATTAAATTTGTTTTTAGAGAGAGTACAACTATACAAAGTGTGCAATTAAATAACATACTTCAAAAGAATGGTGAGGGTACAAAAAATGCATATGAATATATTTCACAGTTTTTCATATATATGTATATGTTTAAATTTATATGTACATATGTCTTTCTATGTAGATATATATATACACATATATGAACATATCTCAAAATGCATACCTATATATTCTTCCATATCCTCATTGTGCATTTATAGTGTCTATATGTGCATATGCTCCTACATATGTGTGTATATATATATCTGAATACATATTTACACATATGTAAATATTTATATATAATAGAAACTACTTACTCATCCTGTAGAAATAGTTACAGAGAACAAAACAGTTCCTAGACACTTGTAGAAACTTCATTATTTTAGAAATAAGTAGATTAAATACCACTATTAACTCTTAATCATTAATGTTTATCTGGCCTTTTTTGCTTTCAATAATCCATTCTTCAAAATGATTATGTAAATCAATCATCTTAATCATTTCCCCTAACTTTTAGCTACTTCACAATAAAAATCTTCAGAGGGAGATGTCTCAACTGCCTGACATGTAGCCTACAGGTGTATACCATACCTCATACTTTCCTACTTTCCTCTACTTTCCTGCTGTTTCCATGTAAGCAAAGAGCAGATGGTATCATTTCAAAAAGAGACCTTCTGTTTCTTTCCTAGATTCCTTTTCTTCCTGATTTACCAGTGATTTCTCTGTTATCTATCTCTCTCCAAGCCTTTAAAATCTCTTCCTGCTAATTCTTTTCTATCACTACTGGAACATGTTCAGGTATCTTCCATCTTAAAAAAATACAAGAAAACCAGCCAAAAATTATTTTGTCTTTTTCCTATTTTCTGTGGGCCCATTTTCTTGAAAGAGCTCTTGAATTCAGTCTTGATTTCCTCTCATCACACTTAGACCTGTACTCACTGCATCAAACTTCCAACCTCACTATGAACATCACTTTTGTCAAGATCACCGTTGACTGCTTTCCTGAACCCAGTGGCCCTTTACAGAGCCTTTGGAACAATATACTTTCTTGAAACAGGCTGTTTGCCACATGTTCTCACTCATAGGTTGGAACTGAACAATGAGAACACTTGGACACAGGAAGGGGAACATCACACACCAGGGCCTGTTGTGGGGTGCGGGGAGCGGGAAAGGATAGCATTAGGAGATATACCCAATGTAAATGACGAGTTAATGGGTGCAGCACACCAACATGGTACATGCATACAAATGTAACAAACCTGCATGTTGTGCACATGTACCCTAGAACATAAAGTATAATAAAAAATAAAAATAAAAAAAGAAACAGGCTGTTTGGGGGTTTTGTGGATGCCAGATCTTTACTTATCTTCTACTTCTTAGCTGCTCTTCTTCAGTTTCATTTGCTGAGGTTTGTCAAATGTTGATATTTCTCCAGACAATTTCACTAGGTACTTCCATCAATTGCCATAGTTTCAAATATCATATACAAAGAGGATGATTGTCAAGTCTATTATTTCCAGCGTAATACACTTTCTTTAGTTTCATATAAGTCTACGCAACTGGTGGACATGTCCACTGGGGGCTGAGGGCTTCATAGACGCTACCAATGGAATGGATCAAGAATTAAACTTACTGTTTTATACTTTGTAAGCAAAGTATACTTTTTAAACAAAGATCTCCATTTGCTATGTGTCTCTGTTCACCTAACTAGGATAGTTTGTAATGGCCTCACCTTCTGCTTTGGAGTATTCTGGAAATATCATTTATGAATATGTTTTTCTGTATGTAAAGCATATAAAATAGGAAGTGTGAGATGAGTCCAATTACACACACACAGCATGATATGTTTACCTATGGAAACCATTTAAACTGAAGGCAGAATAATCGCTAGCCAAAAATATTCCAAATTTGAATTATTTTGGAGTGCAATATAATTTTGAGGAAAATATTTGTGGCATTAACCATTTTAAAGGGTTCCAGGATATAGAAAACTGAGGTAAGATGGCCCCTGTAAAACTCGTGGGGATCTTGATATCTTGATATCTTGATAGAAATCCTCTTGAATGAAGAGTATCAACCCAAGAACCAAACTCTCAATAGCATACTCAATTAATATATAAAAGCTCCAGGTAAGCTGTTGGAAAGTACGGCATCTTCTACCTTGAAGAAAATGTCTATTATCAGGTTTAGGGGAGGCACTGTACATGAGTAGTTTTCTATTGATATCTGTTCATATCAGTGATATCTGCACTTGTTCTGTCACTGCAGTCATATATTTCCTCTCTTCCATTTTTTTTTTTTTCTTTCTTTCTTTTTTATTCTCTGGGTATAAAAGGTAGGAGAAAGTTGAAAGAATAGTAAAGCTGTTTTAGAGAGCCATAAACTCACTGTCTCTTTTTATTTTTGTTTCTGGCCCTAAATGGCTTTAGCGGGGAAAATGTACCCCTTTAAAGAACTGTAAGAAATACTGATGAGAAATTTTAGTCAGGGTTTTTAATTAAAACACACCAAATTGCTTTTCTTTATTTTTTTTTCATCCTAGTTCATGTTACCAGTCAGAAATAATATCTGACTCTACTTTGTCCATCATACTGACAACCAGGCAGTTTGGTCTGTTTATTTTTATATTCCCAGAACATTGGATGCAATAAAAATAAATCAAATAACTTAATATTTCTTGAATCTGACTGCTTCTTTTAGTTTCTTCTGCCACTACTCGAATCTGAGCCACTAATATTATTCATCTGGATCACAGCATCTACTTTTGAACTAGCCTCCCTGGACTCATTCTTGCCACTCTCTAATCCATTCTTCAAATGGCAGTAGAATGACCTTTTCACAATGCAAGTCTAATAATATGCCCTCGTTGCTCACAACTTTTCAGGAACTTTCCTTTGTTCTTAAGATCACTTCTAGACTTATGAACATGTCTTTATATGGCTTCTTACTTTTCTAGCATTATTTCTGGAATCCAGTTTTATATTTATGTCTTGAAGTTTGTGTTTCAGTCATGTGAACTTCCTTCAGTTTCTTTTTTGTTGTCATTTGAGCTGGATCCTTGCTCTGTCGCCCAGGCTGGAGTGCAGTGGCGTGATTTCGGCTCACTGTAAGCTCTGCCTCCCGGGTTCACGCCATTCTCCTGCCTCAGTCTCCCAAATACCTGGGACTACAGGCACCCGCCACCACGCCCGGCATTTTTTTTTGTATTTTTAGTAGAGATGGGGTTTCACCGTGTTAGCCAGGATGGTCTCAATCTCCTGACCTTGTGATCCGCCTGCCTCAGCCTTCCAAAGTGTGGGATTACAGGCGTGAGCCACCACACCCTGCCCTTCTTTCAGTTTCTTAATGGGTCAATTCTTTCTCACCTCTGGAATTTACCCACAGCATTGTCTTTGACTGAAATGTTTTTTGTTTGTTTATTTGTTTGTTTCCCCCCATGTCTTCAGTTCAGTGAATCATTTGGTAGCCCTGTTTGACACCACTGTTTTCCAGGAGGTTTTTCCTGAACTTGGAATATGCACTTGTGCTATAGTCTCCCTTTGGCCAACAGTGTTTTTTTTTTTTTTTTTTTTTTTTTTTTTTTTTTTTTTTTTTTTTTTTCCATCAGAGCTTCTATCATATTAATTATAACTTCATACTTAGCTTACGTCTTAGAAACTTGGTTCTAAGCCTCATCTGGGCAGGGTCAAGATTTACCCTTTACACTGTATATTTTCTGAACTTTAGTATTTCAGGGAAGACTCTACAATTAGAAATAACTTAATAATAATTGAATAAATAAATATTTCACTAAATTCCCATAATATCTCTATAAAATAATTTCTCCCTAGTGTACATATATAAAGAAATTGAGATTCAGGGAAGTCAAGAAAATTGCCAAAGTTTGATGTTCCTATATTTAGCTTCATTATCTATGCAATATGGATGAGAAGTCTTGAAATAGATGATGAAATTTGGATGAAAAACGTAACTGTCAAGTGCAAGCATTGTAAAGCTAAAGCCCCCATGTGAATCTAGTCCACTCCTTCTTTTTGTATGGCCCATGTGTTAAGAATAGTTTTTACATTTCTAAACAGTTGAAAAAATTAAAAAGAACAATGTTTCATGACATGTGAAGATTATATGAAATCTAAATTTCACTGTTCATGAATAAAGTCTTATTGGAATATAGCTATGTCCATTCACTGTCATATTGTCTGATTGCTTTTGTGCCAGGGGAGCTGAGTAGTTGCAACAGACAGCACATAACCCACAAAGCCAAAATATTTACTATCTTGCCCTGATCCAAAACAACATCTGCACATGTTTAATGAACTATGCTTATGATTTACATGATTATTTTTAATACTAAAAATTATCATAATGACTTCTTAATCTAAGTGACGTATAGCTTAACTACCAGTAAAATTTCTGGCCAAAAAAAAAAAAAAAAAAAAAAAAAACTATCAAGTCAAACTTCTTCATTTTTATTCTAAGTAATTCATTATATACATATAGTCAAGTAGTTAAATGTTTCTGTCTTCAGCGACATATACCTCTTAGAATACAAATACAGAGGATTGCATATGATCATTATGATGAGTGCCTTGGATAAAAGTAGCTAAATATTGAAGAGTTAACTTGAGTGTGCAAGATCTATGAAGATGATTACACAAGACTCAGACCAGTATTGGAGCCCTCTCTTGATGGTAAGCAGTCTCTCAAACACTGATGTTTACTAGGCCAGGAGCTTGAGTTAATTACCCTCTTCTGCTAAAGTATCAACGTGTTCTAGAATTTAGGTTGGTCAACAATCATAATTTGTAAATGTTTAGCTATTAGGATTCTGGGAGACAACATGACTATATGGGACAATGATCCTTTGGTAAATACAGTAGTTCCTGCTAACCTGCAGTTTTATTTTCTACAGTAGCTGTTACCCATGGCTAACTGTGGTACAAAAATAGGTGAGAACAGTACAATATGATATTTTGAGAGAAACAGAGAGATCACGTTCACACAACTTTTCATTACAGTATATTGTTAGAATTGCTCTATTTAATTATTAATTGTTGCTAATCTCGTATTGTGCCAAATTTACAAATTGACCTTTATCATAACCAAGTATGCATAAAAAAACATTATATTTAGAGTTTGGTACTATCTATGGTTTCTGGCATTCACTAGGGGTCATGGAAAGTATTCCCCATCAGTAAGGAGGGACTAATGTATGAATTCACAGATTTTGGGCATACTTATAAGACAGATATAATTTGAGAGGGCAAATAAAGCCCTTGAGAACAAGAGACTCTATATCTTCCACTTTATGTAGTGTATCTCTTCCCATTCACTCATTGTTTCTTCTTCATGGTGCTTCATGGTCTATTTTGTCATTCATATAGTTCCCTGATCTCATCATTCTTTCTGTTTGGAGTCCAAATTTGAAGTCCAAATGTTATTTAAAATACAAAGTTATTATTTGATTAAGCTGAAAATGCCATGTTACTTCCTTCACCAAGGAATGTCCTTTCTTAGAGACATTGTCCTAAAACATTTCCTTCATCAATGTTTTAGTTTGCTGATTGGCCTTGTTTTGAGCTTACTGTTGAGCCCATTCACAAGGAGCACAGTTAGATAAAGGAATGAGATGATCTGGGTTTGGGTCAAGCTAACTCCTATTTGGGTCAAGCTAACTCCTAGTTAATGCCCTAACCTCAACTTGAGGTTGAGCATTAACTAGCTGCGTGACTGGACAAGTCAGTCGGGCTGGTGTTTTTATATCTGAATTTCAGAGTCCTCATCTTTAAAAGTGGCAATAATATTTAACTCACAAAATGGTTGTGAGCATTCAAATAATATAGTATAAAAAATACCTATAAAACATAACACATAAAATAATCTGTAGCTCACAGAAGGCACCCAATCAGTATTAGTTTTTTCTTTCTTTCTTTCTTCTTTCTCCTCACCTCCAACTTCCTTACGATGAGAAAAGCAACAATATACATTCAGGAAAAGACTTGTTTATGAGGTAATTGGAACACTTGTAAAAGGAGCTCTGTCTAAAAGATCCTTTCAGCATATACCATACTAAAGTCTAATTTCTTGTATCTAAATTAGGGATTTAATACTTTGATTTAAGAAATTCCAACTAGTCATATATTGCAGCAGAAATCATGCAAGATGGGTTTTAGGAGAAGACCTGGTCTTGAATTTGAGCTCTGCTGTTTATTTCCTATGTCATTTTTTAGTCTATGGACCTCATTTTCCTCTTTTGTGAAATGAATATAAAACGAACCCTACAGGCTGGAAGGTTGATGTGAGGTCCTCTTATTATTCTATCACCTGTCTTCTTTCCAGCATCTCTCCCACTCCTCCTCTCTCCAGCAGTGCCACAGTTCTCCATACTGTGGTTCCTGAGCAAATGTCTCTGAAAGTGTTGTGCTCTCCATCTGGGATGTCTTTCCATGCAAGACTCTGATTTTTTTTTATATGTAGGGACAAATATTCTCCATGTGAATGATGGTTTTAGCACTAACTTTCTGAGGTAGAATTGCTCATCCTTTCTTTGTTACCATAGTAATATGTGTACGATGCTTTCACATGTTTCATCATAGTTATATGAACTTTTAGTTCCTCACAGGCCCTGGACTTCAAGGGCAGATTCTAGGGCTTACTCAGCTTTGACACCTTGACACCAAGTGAAGCATTAGCGCAGAAACAGCTGTGCAAATAAGACACAGGGAAATATGAACATGCTTGAGAATCTTTAAAGTCATCAAAATTCCGATTTTAAAGATTTGGAGAAACAAAGGTATAGATCAATGAAGAGCATGTGTTTGTATGTGGAAAGATTCTGTATTGAGAGTCGGTGGGTAGCGAGGACATACCCGGGATTTAGATGAATAAAAGAGGCAGGACCAAGTAAAGGAATTCAGAAGGTAAAGAGAAAACGAAACAAAACAAAACTTTCCTTAGCTTCCTGCTTCATATTTTTATTGTGTTGGCAAAAGACTGTCAAAAAATTTATTTCATATCTATTTTTCTGTCATAAAGATAAGTAAAGTGGTACTAAGGAAAGGGGTTTATACAGAAGTATTATATGTATGGCCTTGAAGTAGCTGTTACTGAAACTCATAAAATATAAATAAACTTTACAGATTATATCTTCCAGGGCATTTCACATGTTTGTACTGAATGACAAAGGAAAAGGGAAGCCTCTTTTCCACAGTGAACAGCCCTACTTTCTACTAATAATAGCTAATATTTATGGAGCATTTAGTTAGTGTATTGCAAGCACAGTACTAAGGTTTTTTCATATGTTAGCTATTTTCATACTCAAATTGTATTTTATAACAGACCAGAAGAATTTCAGAGAGTCTTAGGGAGAAGACATCTGGAAAAAGATGAAAGAAAGTTTTTCCTCACAGAGTCACTAGTCACCAAAATTATCTTTTCTTAGGCCTAGAATCCATACCCATTTACTTTGATTTTTCAGTTACAACAGGATCATAATCTCATTAAGGGATGAACCTGAACTTCCGAAGGAAACTCAGGAGTCAATTAAGTGTTTAACTACACTTCTGTCATAAGAGTCAATATGAATGAATGCATTTTAAGAAAACTGATATAAAAATAAAATGTATTCATCACGTCAAAGAGATGAAAAAAGAAAACGAATGCAGGTTAATTTAGTTAGCTCATAGTTAACAACTTAGGTTAAGTTTTGTTTCTTGTTTTTTTTTAATTTTTTATTTTATTTTATTTTTTATTTTTTGAGATGGAGTCTCACTCTGTCACTCAGACTGGAATGCAGTGGCACAATCTCAGCTCACTGCAACCTCTGTCTCCCAGGTTCAAGCGATTCTCATGCCTCAGCCTCCCGAATAGCTGGGATTACAGGTGCCAGCCACCACACCTGACTAATTTTTGTATTTTTAGTAGAGATGGGGTTTCACCATGCTGGTCTCAAACTCCTGACCTCAGGTGATCCATCCGCTTTGGCCTCCCAAAGTGCTGGGATTACAGGCATGAGCCACCGTGCCCAGCCAACTTAGGCTAAGTTTTAAGAAAAGGAAGGTACTTAACGAAAACATTAATGTATTGGGGACTGTCAGTACATGTATCGGGGACTGTCCAATCTCTCCTCAGACTAGTAAAAAATGCCAAATTTGTCAGACTTATAGTACCTTGGGGAATCCCTAGCCAGTTTGATAGATTTCCTGAAGTATTTTATAACTACTCTGCTTGTTCCCAAGGTTTCATGATTCACTTGCAACAGAAATATCTCTCTACTTAAAAAGGAAAAATCTGTTCACAAGCTGGGAAAATCAAGAATGCCTGATATTTAGAGTTATTTATGAGAGAAATTCTGTGAGTGCTAGTGCATTTTAATTGTTATTCTAACCCTAGATTAGATCTCCAATGGTATGTTTTTCTAAGCTTTCAGAGGATGTGTCAATGATGAGACTACATTCAATTAAAGCAAGCCATACAGCAGGTAAAACACAGTAAGCAAATTACATAGGATATTTTGTAGCACATTGGTGGAACTGTCATCCTTATCTAGTTATGAGAAACATCTCTCTTACTCTTCTTCTTTTTTTTTTTTTCCCTTTTCTTCATGTGTGTTTCTTTTCCGATTTAAATACATGATCTAAGGATCTACTCTTTTGACCTATACCATTATTTTCTTCCAAATTTTTTTTGCTGACAATTTAATACACTAATATATGTTTCCCAAGTAGGGGAGATTCTTAGAGTATATGAAATAGACAGAAATGAAGATGTTCCTTTTCCTTATTTAAATACATTGGAAGAAATTTTTTATCCTTAGCAGCAGTTGAATTCTAAAGTTAGGGACATTTTGAAAAACTTATATCAGGATCTGCTATGGGATGAAAAACAAATTATGTTTTGTGTCTTACAATGGACTATAACTGAGAAGCAAAGGTTGACTTTATTGGACATTTTTAATATAGTGCCATTTTTCTTTTTATTTAGTATACTTTGTTATTCGATAACTTTGTAGGCAGTGATTCTGTCTTTTTAGGTTTTTTTCTGTCTTCTGTAAAGCCTAGTAAGTCTCCCACAGTACGTTCTCTTTTAAGATATTTTGATTAAATGACTTGGTAAGAAAGGTAAAATTAAAATTTTTAGGAGAACTTACTTTTGAAGGAGAATCTATTAATAACATTAACTTTATATTTCAGATTCACCAGTGAACATTCTTTTTATAAATATACAGACAGATTTTCAGTTTTGAATAAAAGCATTCTTAGTGCTTTGTGACTTGCAGAGAGAGAACAAATCTTTGGCTCCAGACCTCTATAAACTATTAGAACAAAATTATAAGATTAATTTGTATTTCTTTTTGAGTGCCATTTTATCAAGCCATGTGTTATCTTGTTAAATATTAGAAATAGCATATTTGGCATATTCATAATTTATTTTCTCAAGGAAAAAAACACAGAAGAAAGTGTAAATAACTATTGGAGTCTGAAGAGTCTGATAAATTTTGCTGAAAATATTAGCTCTTATGGGAGCTAAAGTTCATTACTCAGGAAATTAAAATTTGGATAAATTAGTGTGGTTTTCATCCAGTTTCTAAAAACAGAGGCACATAATACAATTGATAAATATGCAATTCACAACAAAAAGACAGAAAAATTGAATGCAGTGTTAATATTACCTAAACGGAGAAGGTAATTCAATTACAATAATGCCATCATGTTGAATACATGTTTTGAAATATGAAAGACAAATGGAGATATTACTCACTATAAAAATTGGTCTTTGGAAGTCATTTTTTCCTTTTATACAAACAAGCACAGTCATGATATTAATATTGTGGTTAATTATAGAGTCGCACTGGTGTTTGCTTCCCCTACTGTTTCATTCTGCTTGATACATTTAACATGGTAAAATCATAGCCAACTAGCCTATTGGTGTGCAATTTTTCCTCCTGTGCCCACACGTGCAATTGTTAATGGAAAGCATGCCATTTCTTGGTAAATACATGTCTGAAATCCAAACATTAATACATGCACACATAGGCATACCAGAGATATGGGTCTTTAGTGAGACACTGAAAATACAAATTGACAATGGCCAGATCCCATATAAAAGTAGAAATCTAATTTACAATCTGCAATGATTAGTTCAAAAAGCCAAACCAAACTTTAAGCAATCAACTGAAAACAGCCAGACTTGATTAATAACTGATAGCTTCTTTAATTTTCACCCCCACTTTCTACACAAGACCAACCAGGGAAAGTCAAGTACATAGGGTGCCTCACTTCTTGTTAGCCCACCTCCAGCTTCCCCAGCCCTACAGCCTCCAATGAGCACAGACCTGAAGCCGTCTCCTCCTGCACTGTAAACCTAATGCACATTTCTGCCTGCCTTTGATTTTCTGCCAAATGCAAGCGATGGTGAGCATCTCCCTTGCTCTAGCAAGCTCTGAATAAGTAGACCCGGGTTGTTGTCATTTGGGTGGTCTTCATTTATCTCCACAATAGTAACCTTTCATTACCAATGTTCCTCAGGCTAGAGCATCCTAAAATGTTCTTGATGGTTCCTCTCTAATGCTCCCTTTTGCCTTTCCCTTGCCAAGTGAAATATTACTACTTTAGACTGACAGGGATTTTTTTTTCAATGATAAATATACATTTCATGTGAAAAATAAAAGAATATTGATCAGTTATAATTTAACTTAATATAAAAATGTAAACCAGGGTAAGTTTAGAAAGGATGATGAAAAACAGACTTTACATCATTTGCAATAATTTCCTCAATTAGGAAGTCAGGACATTTGAGAGACTTTTTAAGGTGCTCTAAAAACCAATGATCCCATACTTTCTTTTCACATTTTCATATAGCCTCCTGTAAGCAACTTTAGGTAGTAAAAGCTCTCACTTTAAAAAAATGTCATATGTATTGCAAATCACATATTCATTGCAAAGAGCAACAAGATCTTCAATATGTATCATCAGATTCTTCCATTTCAGAACAGCCAGTTACCTTTGTCAGAACAGCTTTGGTAACTCTCTTCCTAACAGAACACCTTTGTCTTTTAATTAAATTTGCTGCAGTAGCCTTTTCTCTCTGAATATATAAGGTTTTATTATCTTATATCTTATTCATGGACAAAAAAGTTTCCTAAGCTTTTGAAAAATGCATATCCTATCAGCCTCATGACAATATTGATCCTTCTCAATTTATTCCAATCAACTGCCTCAACTGAAGCTGGGGTAAAACATAGCACTTAGCATTTTTCAAAAGCCAATCTTATTTTCACACACAGCTAAGATAAATTTGCATAAACATAATCCAATGTATAATATTTACAATCAAACAAGGCCTTTACAGATACTTTAACGTCTGCTCTCAAAAGAGCACGGTAGTTCACAGTTGATTGCAAATATAAGGGAAGTAAATACTTCTGGAGGCAGAAAATTAGTATGACAGGTTTTACCTTTAAAAGCAAAACCCTAAAAATACAGCTTGGAAGTCATAAAAGTTTACCATCTCTGGTATTCTAACTGGACTATATAAAATGCCTTTAGACATTCTGCCATGTCTTCGAATCTCCTGTCCTCTGACATTACAAGTATAATATTGTTTAAAATGTCTTGAAACTAAGTATTAAAGGATTTGGCATTTATCAATTATTTAAGAGGACCTATTACAATAATGACTATGCTGAGAAAAATTCCTTTGATAAGCACTATAGCATATAAAAATATCTTTCTAATTGTCACTCAGTGGCACCCAGTAAATATACTGATTTATGTGTGTGTTCTAACTCTGCACTTAATTTTTCTAGTATCATAAAAGGTAAACAGTGGGTGTTTAATTAATACTTGTTCAATATAACTTATTTGTGATAGACCTAAGTTGAGAAAATAATCGAAGAAGTGAATTTCTCACCTCTCAAGTAACTGAGGGGTAGAGGGCTAGTGTGGTAGAAGCACCTCCTGGAATATCAATGAGAGGCTCCAGACATGTTCTTGAATGTAGAGTTAATGTCCTCTATTCCTCCTTGAGAAACATCAAGTTAAGATCTAGTGCATGTTTCATGTATGTTAGTAGTCCTTAAGACAGAGGACTACTCAAGAAAACAGCATAGCTCTTTATTCTTAATCTCTTGTTGCCTGTCATCTATATGGGTAACAGGAAAACAAACAAAAGACTCAATTAATTATAATGATTATATATATGTAGTGCTTAGTATTAAGATTTATGATCCTCAACATTATTTTTACGGATCTTCTATTTTTCCCAAACTTATAAGCTAATGGATTCAAATAAGATATTACCAGCAAAAATTTGCTCAGCTGGAGCTTGGACACTGCTGCAGAATTCCTTCCTTTATATAACCTACTTTTAATCACATAGTTAGAAATATATTATTTTAAAAAGTTAAATATGTAAAGGAGAAATGTACTTTGGGACAAACTTTGGAGTGCATCTGTAGGACAGTGTTGGTTTACAGAACCAGACAGTTTAGAGTCTAACTATTCAAAGTCTGAGCTTAGTGTGTTGCATATTACTGAATTAGTGCCAGATACTTTTATGTGTGCTTAGCAATCTGCTCAGCATTTGTATTTCTATCATGCTGCAGGATAGTATGTATTTGAAATAATATTCAAATAAATGGGATCTGAGTGCTTTATGGTATTCAAGACCAAATACTATTTCACTGAATTATCTATGCTTACAAAGATTATAAAGCTGGAGATAATTGTATTAATGTGGATAAATGGTTATAATGTCTGTAACTTAAATAACTGTAACTTGTGGTACGTGACATAAATACTTCCAAATTCTATTTATTTACTAAATTTGTCTATTCTTAATGTATAATACCAGAAAGGTGGGCTGTATTTAACTCTTTAATGATACAACCGTCTTACTCTTTCGAGGCACCAGTCATCAAAATCAAAATCAATCTTCCTGCACTCTGTGTACATAGGAATTTTCTTGCAGATTATATACATATATAAACATATATACACCTACACACACATATATATGTTTATATGTATATATACATTTATACGTGTGTGTATGTAAATATATAAATTTGTTTTTTGAAAAAGTCAGTAGAGGACTTAACTTTGGGACAATTATAGTGTATGGGATTATGAGATTAAATAGTGGACAGGTTAGCTTTGGCATCAAATCTTACTTTCAATTTCAGAGTTATCCCATAACTCTAACTCAGCTTCTACATTTAAAATCAAAAGTAACAATACACCCTCATAAGTAAGGTTTTGTGTGTGTGTGTGTGTGTGTGTGCAGCTTCAGTACTAGCATATTATCAGTAGTTGTTCAACAAAAAAAGGGTAGTAAAGCCTACACATAAAAGACTCATTGTGTGAAAACAGGATTCTCTGTATTCTCCCCTAAGGCATGAGAGCAATCACATCTATTCGCATTCTACTGCTCCTATATTCCAGTTGCAGGAGCTCAAGATGGTGGCCAAAGTTATAAGCTACCTCTAGAGACCAGTTTAAATTTCACCATAAAATCTAAATTGTGAGGCTTTCTTGCTTGATGTTGCCTTCTGATTGATTGACATATCCAAAATGCTCCTAGACAGGTTAAAATTCCATAGTGAGTGCCAAGATTTGAATGCCTCCTCCAAACTCATGCTGAACTTTAATTGCCATTGTAATAGTATTAAGAGGTAGGGCTTTTGAGAAGTCATTAGGTCACAAGGGCTCCACCCTCATGAATGAATTAATGCTATTATTGCAGAAGTGGGTTAGTAAGGAGTGGACTCCTAATAAGAGAATAAATGTTGCCCCTACCTTCTCTCTGTCTCTTGTGATTGCTCACCATGTGATGCCTTCTGCCATGGATGACCCTTTCCAGATATTGGTGCCATGTTCCTGGACTTCCCAGCTACCAGAACTGTGAGCCAAATAAACTTCTTTTTTTTTTTTTTTTTTTTTTATAAATAACCTGGTCTGTGGTATTCTATCATAGCAGCAGAAAATTAAGACATTAAGACTGTAAGTCATCATCTTAAATGAGTGTCTTGAACCAAGAATATTTTCAATATTATCTCCAATTTTTCTCCTTGATGTCCCTTACAGTCCAGGGAAATAATCTTTCACGTCTCACAAACATATCCCATGTGTTTGCTCTTTATATCCTACAATAAAGGATCATGAAAAAAAAGTGTTTGCATCTCTGGACTTTTGATCACTTTATTTCCTCTATGTAGAGTATCAATTATATCAGTTGTTCCCTACACCTTTTCTCTCAAGCCCTGGCTAAAAGGACTTCCAAATGATCCCCCAAGCTGGAAAGAAAAGAAATCTTTCTCTCCTGAAATTTAATTTATTTACATTTCTTTCATAACACTATTTTATTTCTCACTGTATTATAGTTTGCTGTGCATGCTTCATCTTTCTTCATGGTTACTAACTGGCTCAATGGAAGGCCTATGTCTGGCTCACTTTTATCTTCATAGCATCAAGCAGGATACTCTGTATGTGCTAAATGATCACTAATATATGTTACATAAACATTTTTGAATAACAATTTTTTTGTGAATACCACATATCAAATTAATTTTCTGAAGGTGTTAGAATTAATCTGAATATTTGTCACTCTTGCTATAAAAATTAATGGTCAATCTAGAAAATATTTCATCACATTTTTCTTTCAGAGACAGATTTACAAAGATCCAGATCAAGGAATAACAAAAGCAGCACAATGCCATTTGTTTGCTATTTTATATACCCAGTGAGACGGTGAGCTATTAGGCTCATCTTTTTAAAAAATTTTTAAGTATGACATTGTATTGCCATTTTAATCTAATAAGCACGCCCAGGCTAATTATTACTGATAAAGTGTATCACCATCTAGAGTTTTGAGTACTAGATATTATTAAATGTCATGGTTACAAATTTGAAACATATAGTTGTTTATTCCTCAAAGGATGTTCCCCAAAATATCTCCTGTACTTTGAAATCTATGTTTGGAAGCATTATGCCATTTTAAGGAAACATTTTTAAATTTATTTTAACTATTTTTTAGTACTGTTATCTGAAAAGGATGGTTTCTGCTCATTGTAGTAGCCTCGATACTAAAAGAACAAATAGTACTAACTGTACAGATAAAGCGAGTGATACATGTGCCTGTAAAAGCTCAGAATATGTCACCAGGCAAAGAAGGCAGGGCATTTTTCCAACAAGGATTCTTTTAAACTTCACTATGAACATTACTACAACAGACGTTGGAAAAAGAAACTTTAGCAACAGAATTGTGATGTGGCATCTGCAATTTGAGAATATTCTGATGGAAGGAGTAGAAGAACAGAAAAGTCCCCATTCCATGTCGGAAAGAATCTTGTTGGAAACCACGGTTTATGTATACTTAAAAAAGATCACTCTACATAAAATTGCAAGGGTGCATTTTATTTTAAAAATACCCAATTATCTCAGGGATTGGATTTTTTTCAAGCACCTATATGGATCTATCCACAAGCACATCGAATTAGGCAATACAAACACGTAAGGCACAGAAAGTCTAACAGCAATGAAGTCGAGACTGCTGATTAACAACTGAATATTTAATCTAATTTTGGGTTTAACAATTACATTGTTGAAAGACCCCCAAACCTTCACTGGTACACTGCTGGGAAAGGTCTGTCATTGGATTAAATAACTTATTTACCTGAATTTCTGTTTCCATATTCTTAAAAATCTGATAGTTGAACAGGGAGACTGAAGAGTACTTTTTTAAAATACTGACCAAGGACAAAGGAGTCAGAGATAAGAGCAAATAAGCATCCCTAAAGTCAGAATTTTACTTTTTGTTTGTCATATGGACATCTCATAGAGGTGTCTTATATGTTATTTTCCTTTAGCAATGCTGGTTCCTTCCTTATCTCTAGGAATCCATTACAGAATTCAAAGTAGACACACTTAGTCAGAGTATATAGGACTGGAATTCCTGGATATTCATTGCATATGAATGCCACCAAAATTAATTTTTCCAAGAAAATAACAAGAATGAACAACCAAAGTGTGTAACTGTATTCTTTCACCACTCTCATGTCAGCGTCTTCACATCAAGGATTCACTACCACTCTCTAGAACATATTGCTTATATACTCTGTGTGATTTATTTTTTGATTTCTTAGACATGCTTTCATTGTTAGAAATGAAATAATTTCCTTATTTAAAAAGGAACTATTATTTTTAAAATAAGTATTAGGTAAACTGTGCAAGAGGATTAAATATACCTTTGTATTGGGTTATGTTTGTCATGTCTGTTGTGTAAGTTTTTGGTAATTTCACTTATTTCAGGAAACTTTAATAATATCAACTATATAATGTCTGCATTGTACCAACCAATATTCTAACCTTATTCTGAGGTTGTAGAGACAATAGCTGATGCCATAAAAACAAATTAATGCACTACCAAGACATTACTCTACTATGAAGAAATATATAGGGATTTGTAGACGTTTTAAAAACCTGTGAGAAACATACATCTAGAAATTATTTTGGTAATTAAAAAAATCAAACTGGTCGGGTGTGGTGGCTGATGTCTGTAATCCTAACACTTTGGGAGGCCAAGGCAGGCATATCACGAGGTCAAGAGATCAAGACCATCCTGCCCAAGATGGTGAAACGATGTACTAAAAATACAAAAAGTAACTGGGTGTGGTGGTGCACACCTGTAGTCCCACCTACTTGGGAGGCTGAGGCAGGAGAATCACTTGAACTGGGAGGCGGAGCTTGCAGTGAGCCGAGACTGCACCACTGCACTCCAGCCTGGCCACAGAGCAAGACTCTGTCAAAAACAAACAACCAAACAAGCAAACAGAATCTGTCTCTTTTCTTTGAATGTTTGTTTTTTTTTTTAATTTCAGAACTCAATGTTTTTATTCTAAATGGAACTACCTACAATAAGAGTCAAATCTGATAAAAACATCTTATCAGTCTCTTCCCTAGCTTCTTAGTTTGAAGAACTAGAACCACAGCACTGCCCAACATGTAGTAAAGAATTAAACTTTGCCTAAAGAGATGTCTACCCTTTGTCCTTGGGTCCTGGTCAGTAATATCTAAGCCCTTGGAATGTCACATCTGAAAGGACTGTCTTTGTTTGCCTGAGTGCATTGGGTTACCCCAGCTTGTGTATTGATGTGATTTGGAGTGGAATTTAGCTATATCAAATAATTTAAAACACAATTAAGTGCAGGGGAATGTAGGCCATTGTAACAGATGAACCTCTGGAGGGACTGGAGATGGAGTTCAACCACAACAGCAGTAAACTGTGCCTATGTGATGGGGCCCCCATAAAATCTCTGGACACTAAAGCTTGGATTAATTTCTCTGTCAACACTCCAAGTTTATTCTCACACATCATTGTTGGGGAAAAATAGCACTGTACATGATTCCAATGGGTGAGAAAATCTAGATGACCCACACTTCCAAATTTCCTAGACTCTGTTTCATCCATCTATTCCCTTGGCTGATTTTTATCTGTATCCTTTCACTGTGATAAACTGAAACTCTGAGATTTACAGCTTTTAATGAGTTCTGTGAGTTGTACAAATTATGGAGTATGAGGGTGGTCTTGGGACTCCTAAACTAATGATTGGTATCAGAGTAATTACGGGTCTTGCGGACAGCTCCCTGAATTTATACCCTTCTCCAAAAATAAACTGACTTAAACATGAGTTACTAGCTAAGACTGATAGAAAAAAATTAGACGTTAAGAGACCATCATAGTTGTGTTTCCACAGTTCAATGAGAGCACGGAAAACTTACTTTCTTTACATTTCTCCACTTTATCTTCAAGTTCTCAGTTTCATCCTAAGCTTGACTTCTCTTTGTGTCTGTGAAGTGGATGAAAACTTCATAGTACAATTCCACAAAGTCTTATTTTCCACCACTGATTTCCAAACAGAAATAAAATTATGACCGTATCCACCTAGCTCACATACTTTTCTTCAGGAAAAAAAGAAAATCACTATGGCTAGGATAGTGCCATATCTTGACTAGTTTCAGCCAACTAGATCTGTGGCAAAAAATATGGAAACTCCAGAATTGCCACACAATGGCTGAGGGCTAGAACGAATCCCAGAGACGTGATCACAATGTCTACTACAGAATCCCATTGTTTATCAGAATCTCCTGTGTGCACACAGGTAGTCACCATTTATTCTAGTAAATTACCACCTCCAGATCCAAAATCTATATCATTCTCAAGATGCAATTATAAATTGATTATGAATAATTATGAATTAATTAAGCATGATTTATAGTTTTAAGAAAATTGGCAAAAAAAAAAAAAAACTGAAAACAAGAGAAATCCCTGTGAACATAGGTAAGTCCCAGAAATCATAGAAATGTAACCAGAAGGAAAAACAATCTACAAACATCATTTTCAGAAGAATTCTGGGAATAATAAAATTTCAGATTCATATAAGAGGTATAAAACTTGAGATCAGGCAAAAGTTACACAAAAGAAAATGAGAAGAGAGCCAGGAAGAGAGATGAAAGACTTTAGCAGCATCATGTTTAAGAAAGTAGCAGCAAAACGTAATTCCTGAAGGTGAAAAGTTTATCATAAAATGCAGAAACTTTACCCTTTAAAAAGCAGAAAATTCAAATATTGATAAACTGTTTCAGAGCACAAATAAGAAATGCTTTTAAATTATTTTGACGCAAGTTTAATATTGATCTTAAACCTTAAAATATTAAGTTATAAAAATGCAAACCACTGTAATTCATAAATGTTATTTTAAAAATCTTAACATAGTAGCAAGCAGTTCCATTTTTGATGTGGATATACTAAAGCCATTCATACTGAAATCTGAAATAGGTCAAATGAAGAGTATCAGCATTTTTTATATATATTTCCTATAGCCGTTAGTTTACACAATTAGGAAAGAGATTTAAATTACTGATGTAAAAATTGACAAGGAAGAGAAAAACTGATGATAAAGTTTTAAACCTGGAAAACCCAAAGTCAATTGATAAAATATTACAAGCAGTAAGAATTCTGGTAATATCTTCAGGTACCAAATTAATAGTTTCATAAGACACAAAACTCTGCAGAGACAAAAATTTTATGTGTGTATACATACACACACACAAATAAAACAGTGAATCAGAAATTATAATAAAAGCTATGACTATAAAAGCAAAGAAAACATACCTACAGATAAAATTAATAAGAAATGTGCTTTTATAGTAATTGTTTTATTCATCTGTGTTTGTACATATATTTATTATATATATAATCTGTGTGTATATATAGAGAGAAATAAATAAATTTATATATACTTTTATATATACATATATAAAATTTGTCTCTATAGAGTTTTGCTACTTATGAAACTATTAATTTGGTACCTAAAGTTATTACTGAAATTCATACTGTTTATAATATTTTTTCAAATGATATTGGGTTTTCCAGGTTTAAAACTTTATTATTACAAAGTGATTCAAGTACAAGTGTAAAGATATATTTCATAGGCAACTTGTGGATCAATAATAGACCTTTTCAAAATATGAGGGTTAGGATCTTGAAAAATTACCAGCATAGAAGAACTGACAGTAGAGGTATTTAAGATTTTATGGAGAAAACAGAGTTTGAGGACTGTGTAATGAACAAATCCATAAAAAGTATTATCACTATTTTTACACTAAAACAATAAAGACAGCTTGTTAAATACAATGCTATGAATGACACCTTTATACACCTTAAATTATTAATGTAATTAATTCTCATTTATCATTTATCATCCTCCATTTGCTAGAAAATTGATTAATCTCCTCCCTCTAAATCCTAAAAGGTTCCGAAACATTCATTTTCTGAAGATTCAGAGAATGTGGGTATTAAGACACTGCCTTCAGTGCTCCTACCTCATGGCCAGAATTTAACTCTCTATCTAATTGTTCATGACCCTTCTGATTTTATGACTTGGGAATACTGAATCCTGTCTCTTAGACCCTATCATAATCCAGGAGACAAAGTAATCTGAATGACTGAGATGAAACAAGACACAAAACCAGAAACAATAACTGTCCGGAGCCATAAGGCCCGAGTTAGCCAACCTCTGTTGCTTGATCTCCGCAAAGCGGAGACAAAATGGCACATTTCTGGGTTCTTCATTATAACCTGTTCCCGCGCGCGCGCCTAAAACCTTTCCCGCGGGCGCCTAAACCTTTCCCGCGGGCGCCCAAACCTTTCCCGCGCGCGCCCAAACCTTTCCCAGGCGCGCCCAAACCTTTCCCGCGCGCGCCGACCTTTTCGCGCCCAGAAAGAAATGCAGCCTACGGCGCAGGTGCAATCCCGCGCCCGGGAAAATTACAAACCCACAGCGCATGCGCAATTGTAATTTGAGAAGACCGGCCCCCCGTCACCACCCTGGCCCAACCTCTTCCCCTGCCAGCCTATATAAGGCATCGCACCACCATTATTAAACGAGACTTGATCAGGCTATTTGTCTTGTCTCCATTTCTCGTGTTTTCTTGTCTCCTCCATTCCCCGTTCGACTGTCCCGCGGGTGGGGACAAATAACAATTTGGTGTGATCTTAAATTAATATGTTTATCAGAGCCAACAGATTTTTCTCATGTTTGCCTCATGATAGTATCATCATGTGGCTGTGCTACATACCTTCTGACCCTCTTAGGATGTGTTTCCTTTCTCTCCTCTCTTGACAGATGTGAGAATACAGTACAAAGGCCCTGGATATTTTTTCTCCAGTGCCTTTATCTCTCTAAAGGCACACTAGTCCTGCTCTGCATGTGTTTCACCTTTTATAGTCACACCTACATTTATATTTTGGCCCAATATGAATGACCCACAAGTCATAGAAGGAAATCTGAAATAGAAATTCTCCCAGTTGGCATGAAAGATTGCAGAATCAAACATTCTCTATATATTTATATAGTCAATATATCTATATTCTCTATGTGTTTTGTGTACATACTGATTTTCTTCCTAAGCATAATTTTCCATGCAGGAAGTAT
This sequence comes from Piliocolobus tephrosceles, assembly GCF_002776525.5. Taxonomy (NCBI): domain Eukaryota; kingdom Metazoa; phylum Chordata; class Mammalia; order Primates; family Cercopithecidae; genus Piliocolobus; species Piliocolobus tephrosceles. Next base: position 111,309,386 of record NC_045435.1, read on the forward strand.
TATGAAAGCTCCATGGTTTTCTGAAGGGCACTTCAATATATTTGCTTAATAATGTAATTAAATTCAGTTGATAATAATTCCAAAGTTGGAATTTAGTGTTGAAAAGAGAAAAGGGCTTTAAAGGTGATAAGAAGAGTGATACTTACTCTTATCTAAGAATACTCTTGGAATGTAGCTAATAATGCCCACTGGGTAAAACAACATTTCAAATTTGCGAGTTCTTTTAGTCTAAAGCTGGTGGACATTTTGAAGAAATTCAAAGTAAAGAATAAGAATGTTAGAATGACAATTCTCTTAATATCAGAGACCAGTACAACTCTCCTTACCAAGAAGAAAGGAAACATTTAAGTCAACTTATCCTGTAAATTACATTATGGAAGGTACAGCAGGATTTACTGGGAATGTTTGTCATGACTGAGGAGGAATAATACTACATTTACCAGATAACCATGTGATAGGCATGGTTTGATTAACTTTATATTTGAAGTCATAAGTGAGAAGTCAAGCTCCTGGTTAAAATTCAATCTATATTATCTTTCATCAATTATAGGAATTATTAGCAAATTTTTGTCTCAGTTTTTTCTATTATTCTAAAATTCCAATTATATATAGTTGAAGCTTCCTAGTTTATCTGGCATATATCTTAACTCTACTTTCATATTTTAAAAATCTCTCTCTTCCTGTGACACATTTTATATGTTTCTCAGTTCTATCTTTCAAATGATCTCATCATTTTAAAGTGATTCCTGAGAAGATATTTTCTATCTTGGGGATTTTAAGTTTTCTACAATGATCTCCTTTACATCTAACACTTGTATTAGTTTTTTATATTCACTTGTGCTAATTTATTATTTTGTCTTCTAATAAAAGCCATTTTTCACTTTTATTTAATTACCTGACACATACTTATATTAAAGCCTTTGTCAGATATTTCCATGAAATTAACTTCATCTAAAAAAACAAACAAAAACACATAAAAACTATGTGTGATGTTTTAGGCCTGACCATAAGCAATTACAAAAGCTTTACTGGGCAGCCATCAGGGAGATAACTGCCCACCTTGCATCAGATTTGGTGCACAGACAGAGCATTGCAGATTCTGAAGGAAATTGCAGTCCAGGACTCAGGCCCACCTAGCTGGTCTTGCTGTTTACACATCAGCCTTGTCAGTCCAGGTGCCTCCTTTTCTAGGTCTCTCTGAGGCATTGGGCAGAGCTTCTCTTCAGGTGCCTTATAGGAGTGAAGAACAAAGGAGAAACCTTGAAGACACTTTTCCCCAGTCTGACTAAGTGCCCTGTACTTTCCACTCCTAGCCCTTCCCCTTCACCCTCCTCTCCATCTCACCATCCATAAACTGCCTGAGCCTTTTGTTTGGGGGCTCCCTCAACAGAGAGATGATCCCTGTGTCTCTGCTTGTCTACCTGTCCCTGGACTGTGCACCATTCCATGAGGGAGAAAAAGGAACAGCAAGGAACTGACTTCCCTTTTGTACTCTTTTGCACTTCATTAAAGTAAATGATTAAAGGCTAAATCTTTCCTTTTGGCTTGTGGCTTTAATTGGCTACTCTGACACCTGCCAGCCCAGCTCTGTCTCTCCCAGCTCACCTGAACTCCTGACAATATGTGGTCATAAGATTCCACAATATTATTCAATAATCTTGTTCTTTTTCAAGACAAAAGACAGTTAACTGCGTAAAATTTTGTCTAATTCCTCATAGAAAACATAATAAATATCAAGAAAACAAATTTGAATTAAAATATTATTTGGGTCACTTGAGCACCAGCAAGAGGTCATTCACTAATTTCTCATCCTAACTAACCCACTGAGTCATTCTAATAATGTCATTTCATTCTGATTCCCAGAGCTTACATATAGGATCTTAACTTTAGTATCTTAACTTTAGCATTCATTAACAAACAGAATATTAATTCAAACTTTGAGACTGTTGGTTACTCTTCAGAGTTATTGTGTTAGGTTGTTTTTATGTTTCTATAAAACCTGAAAACTGGGTAATTTACAAAGAAAAGAGGTTTAACTGGCTCACAGTCCTGCAGGGTGTACAAGAAGTGTGGTGCCAGCATCTGATTCTGGTGAGGCCCCAGGAAGCTCACAATGATGGCGGAAGGCGAAGGGGGAGCTGGTGCATCACATGGCAAGTGGAAACAAGACAAAGGTGGGGGAGGTGCTACACTTTTTAAAACACTAGATTTCCTGAGAACTCAGAGCAAGAATGAACTCACTATCACAAGGACGGCACCAAGCCGTGAGTGATCCACTCCCACAATCTAAACACCTCCCACCAGCTCTATCTCCAACACTAGGAATTACATTTCAACATGAGATTTGGAGGGAACAAACATTGCAACTTTATCAGTTCTGTAACAAATACCAAGACAGCATAGTGCATGGAAAGAGTACAGGCTCTGAGACCAACGTTCTGAGTCTCCTGTTTGCTAGTCACATAACTCGGGACCGGTCATCACCACTAACTCTTCTATATCAAAAGATTGTGATGAAGATTAAATGGGCTGTTATATAAACTGCTAGATGTTCTCATTCAAATTTCTTCTTCTCATAAAGCTATGCGTAAACAATAACATGTTTAGTGGATATTAGCAATTGATTACTCTGGGCCACAATGGCATAATACCTACATTGAAAATACTGGTATTGTTCAAAATACTTTTGAAAAAAACTACTTTGAAAATGCCTTCATAATCTATATATGAGAGTTGTTTTCATTAATTTATAATCACATCTCATTTCTAAATACTTAATTTGCAAAACTCAACTTTATACCTGATTTGTTTATTTATAAAAATTTATATCAGATTATTTGTTATTGAGTTTGCCATTTAAGCCACCATTTAGGAGTTTATAATAGCTTTATTAAAGGGAGTTTTTCTCTGGCTTAGTGCAAATCATTTATCTAGAATGAGATAGAAATTCTGTCTCTGCCACCTCATGACTCTGTACCTTAAACAAACTACTTGACATCTGATATTTGTTTCCTCATCTGAAAATGGGAATGATAGTGTAAATGCCATAGAGTGATATTAAATAAGATAGTAGGTATAGAAAACAGAAGATAACTTGCTCATAGCAAACACCATGTAATTGAATTGTAGCAGTTTTTACCACTCTTGTTTTTTCATGACCTCTCTCTGACCTTGGGCTTCCTTCAAATTACAATATGTTTAAGCAATATATTTTTCAGAGTCATGGAAAAAATGATATTTAATACTTTCATGGAGCAAACATTACCAGGGAACCTGTTTGAAACCATTTGTTATACAAATCTTCATGAAGAAAATAATCTAAAGCTAATAATGTAATTGCATTATTTAATCAAAGTTGAACTTTTAATTCTTTACCTAAAAGAGTATTAATATGTATGTCTGTATGTAAATATCCACTAATATTCGCAGAAGGAAAATTTCATTAAAGCATACATTAATTAAAAATCTCTTTAATCTCTTTACTTGCTTATTGTTAGATTTAATTGCTTGCTATTAAATGTTTAAAAATTTAATGTCCAATTGAAAATGAAAAACATTTCTGAAGTTTGCAAGTAAATTTGATGACAACTTCTCTTATATTTTAAATGATGGTCTGTATCTATAAATGTGGAATTAATGCATAAAGTTATTCTTCAAACTAACTTGCTAATATACTTCACAATTAAAGAATGTACATAACCTTAATTATTGATTTTGTTCATTGTTACCTTTGTAGTAGTTAGACATCATCTAATCTCCACAACTACTTATTTTATTACAGAACAACAACAGCTGAAAAATTTTTAAATCAGTTTTTAATAGGGTTCATTGATGAGGAACCATTAGACATCTAAGAACAATAAGGCAGAATCTTATGGAGGAAAAGCAGCTAAATCCAACAAATACAATTATTTGTTTATACATTGTGATGGTGAGTGTGCTGTGTCAAATTGACTGGGTCACAGAGTTCCCAGGTATTTGGTCAAACATCACTCTGGGTGCTTTGGTGTGACATTAACTTTTACATGTGTAGTAAATAAAGCAGATTGCCTTTCCTAATGTAGGTGGGCCTCATAGTATCAGTTGAAAGCCTGAATAGAACAAGAAGACTGACTCTTCCTCAAGTAAGGATTCTTTCTTAACCAATATCAATGTCCTGGGACAGTGACTTTTTTCCTGCCTTTGGACTTGAACAGAAACATCAGCTTTTCCAGGGTCTCCAGTCTGCCGCCCTTCAGACGAAAACTACAACATCACCTCTCCTGGTCCTCAGACCTTTGGACTCAGACTGAAACTAAACTATTATAATAACTCTCCCTCTCTTTTTCTGTCCATCACTTCCTCTGTCTCTATATATTTGATTACACACACACACACACACACTCACACCTCCTGTTGGTTCTATTTCTCTGAGAACCCTAGGACACCATGTGTCTCCTTTGTAAAATGTAAGCAAACCAAAATTAAGAACCATTTCTCATTTATTTTACTATCTATGTGTCTAAAATGAACAGACTAGCACAAAATTGGAGATTCTGGCAGATTACAACTGGACTTGGTGCTAGGAGTCAGAGGAAAGCTGATGGGCATGGCTAAGACCTGCATAGATGGAGGTGGGCAAAGCTTAAAGGGTTGATGAAACCTTAAGGAGGGTACTACTTGCCTATCAGGATCCTGAGCCTTCAGAGGTATAGGAAGGATGCAAAGAGCTAATACATAATTGCTGAACAAATGTATCTCCTTGAACTCAGATATGGGAGTGAGGCATCAAGAGTTAACCATGCCAGGGGAATTCTGCACTAAATTTTAAAATTATGCAAACCTCTTCTATAAAACTTTCCCACAAATAATCTCTGACTGACCAACTTACTTACTCCACTGTGCATTTGATTTAAAAATTAGATGTTAATGATAAGCTCTTTCAAAAATCTATAGTATAGTAGAGGAGGAAATAAAATCATGTTTTCTATTCATATTTTACTCAAATATTTTTACATATCAATTTAATACATATCCTTAAACATAATTTTTTTTGAGACAAGTCCTATGTCTGCCACCCAGGCTGGAGTGCAGTGGTGCAGTCATAGCTCACTGCAGCCTTAAACTGCTGGGCTCAAGTGATTCTCTTGCCTCAGCCTCCCAAGTAGGTGGGACTACAGGCATGTGTCACCAGACCCAACTATTTATTTATTTGTTTGTTTAGTAGAGATGGGGTCTCACTATGTTGCCCAGGCTGGTCTCAAACCCCTGGCCTCAAGTGATCCTCCAGTTCAGCCTCCCAAAGCGCCGGAATTACAGGTGTGAGCCACTGTGTTGGGCTGAAACATAATTTTTAAATCTGTTAATTCAGAGTATTCTTATATAGGTGTTTGGGATTTAGAAAATAACTTTATATAATGTACTTTTGGAGATTAGGTTTAATAAGATCGCTTTAAAAATATAAATGATAGAAATATGATTATGAGTATTAGACTTGTATTGTGAAGGTTATTATTTAAGTTAAAAATAGCTTAACTATAGGCTTTGGTAATTAATCTGATGTAACTTGATACTGACATTGCTCCATTTGGATATTTTTTTTAAATCTATGAAAAATGAAATAATGCTTTTCCTTCTCAGACAGCATGGCATGTTTTGTTGTTGTTGTCTCGGTTCACTGCAAGCTCTGCCTCCCAGGTTCACACCATTCTCCTGCCTCAGCCTCCGGAGTAGCTGGGACTACAGGCGCCTGCCACCGCGCCCGCCACCACGCCAGGATAATTTTTGGTATTTTTAGTAGAGACGGGATTTCACAGTGTTAGCCAGGATGGTCTCGATCTCCTGACCTCGTGATCCGCGCACCTCGGCCTCCCAAAGTGCTGGAATTACAGGCGTGAGCCACCGAGCCCGGCCTGTGAATTTCTTTTTTAAAAAAGGGATTGCCATATCCTAAAAGTCAGCTGACTCTTAACACTGTCAATATAATGCATCTCCTTTACAAAAGTACTTTAAAGAACAATTTAAAAGCTCATCATAAAATTGCTTCTACTATAAGATGATCCGTCCTGATTTCCAAGTGCATAGTGTTACAATAAACAGTGATAAACAAAGCTTAGTCCTATGATCTGGGTATATTACCCAGACTGCGTACTACTCTCTTATCTTCCACGTTTTTTTTCTTCCTTATTTTCAACACTCTGTCTCATTTGTAGGCTATACTTTACACTATTTGTTAAATTTTGGAAAATCTGTGAAGGAAAAGACTACTACCTTATATATTTTTAAATTTAATAGAATGTTTCAGCATAATGAAATAACAAAGAATTAGAAACTAAAAGAAACCACCACTTACAAATAACAAAATTTAACTCATTTATTCAAATAATATATATTGTGTGTTTTCTGTGGACAAGGCAAGGAGCTGAATGCTTTATATTCTTTATATATTTATTAATAAGATTTTAAATATAAACTTGTATATATCAATAACCAAAGACTCACATATTTGCTAATTACACCTTAATACCTATTATCATGTACCTTAAATACATATATATTATGCATTAAAAATAAAACCTTACATTAAAGCCTTAAGAATCTGAATAGAAATTAGTTTTGATAAAGCAAGTTTTCATTTGAAAGAAACAAGAACATGACTATGTCCTCCATTCCACAACCTTAATTGTTAAACTCCATCTTTAAGTTAAAGAACATCCTTACCTACGTGCTAAATTTGACCAAAATTAGTCAATTTTCTGGAAAAATACAATTGAACCACAATCTAACACAAAATTTTAAGAATTACTTTTAAAATAAATGTTTACTTTGATAAACAAGTATTCCATATGAACTTCTGATAAATTATTAAATTATTATTTTTGTTTTGAAAATATTTGGCAATGTACACATTGTCATTGGTTATACTTCACGCTTTCCATTTTGTTTTCTAAAGACCTCTCACAATTTTCTGTTTCTTGCATCACTTCTCACAATTTTCTGTTTCTTACATCAACATTGCATTCAGCTGCATTTCAGCAAACACAAGAGCGTTATGTTCAGTTTGTTGACTTTTATACTGCTTCACTTTGAGATCTCTCCTTTTAATTTTATTATATGTTTCCCCAAGGGTATTACATTTTCATTTTATACAGTTATATCAGATAAGCTAAATAAACTATGACTTTTTTTTTTTTTTTTTTTTTGAGACGGAGTCTCACTCTGTCGCCTGGCCTGTAGTGCAGTGGCCGGATCTCAGCTCACTGCAACCTCTGCCTCCCGGGTTCAAGTGATTCCCCTGCCTCAGCCTCCTGAGTAGATAGTACTACAGGCATGCATCACCACGAGCGGCTAATTTTTTGTATTTTAGTAGAGACGGGGTTTCACCATGTTGGCCAGGATTGTGTTGATCTCCTGACCTTGTGATCTGCTGGCCTCAGCCTCCCAAAGTACTGGGATTTGTACAGGCGTGAGCCACCGTGCCTGGCCATAAAGGATGTTTTTAACTGAACATTCACTGATACTTGTATGTCATATAATACAATTCCTGCACATGGAAGAAATTTAAGCTAATTATTAAGAATGCAACAGATCTGGAGGTAAATCCAGCTTTGGGCAGTCACTGGATGCATGCTTGGCCTTGGCTCAAAAATGCAGTCATTTTTAACTTCATTTTTCTTATCTGTAGTATGAGGATATCAGTGACATCTGTCTCATAAGAGTCTTGTGGGGACTAAATGGGATCAAGAATGTACAACATGTAACACTGCCTGAAGCTAGGTTAAGGCTGAAAAATATTATTTTTTAAAAATGAAGACAACTAATAAATAATGTGTTCTCCTTTAACATGGTCTAAATCTCTATTAGCATTTACTTGTTTGACTTTCAATATGTATATACCCATCTATCACTGATATTAGACCTTGATTCTTCAAGGAAGTAACATTTTTGATTCTTCAGTGCCTAGCACAGTGCTAGAACAAGTAAATAAATCAATGAAAAGCACATACACATTATTTTTGAGAGCTCCCAAACAGGAGACAAAATCTATTCACTGAAACATTAGACATTTCCTATGCAGTCAAAATCGCCATAGAATATTTTTATGTGTAACAATGAAAGGTATCTTAAAGACACTAAACAATCAAAAGAGCAAGGCTTTCCAGAAATGGGATGTTAAGGTTAAAATGCTTCTGAACCTGTAATATTTTAAGGAATTGCTATCAATCTCAGGGCATTCTGAGTTATTCAAAGTTCTCAAAGATTTGGTACCATTAGTGAAAATTTCATCGTAAGGCAAAAAGAATCTTTTCCCTCAACATTTTTTTTTTCTTTTTTCAGACAGGTGAAAATATGTGAAGGCATCCTTTTTTTCTCACCTTCTTTTTCCTACCAAGTTGATTCTATCCTGTACCATCTTGAGTTGTCTGAGCTCAAATTCTAAATTCTATTTCTGCTTATTTGTTATACTCTTCACTGGGAAATTTTTGCTTAAATTGAGTCTCTGAAATGCATGACATAAGCAATTTTCATGGTAAGAAAATCACTAGCAAATATAGCCTTCTTTCACTTCTCAGGCACAACAGCTGCTGACATTAATACCAGCTAGTCATTTGTTTATCACGGGTAAAATAGATTTCATATTGATTGGTTTGACTCAGGATTATGGTATTCTAATTAAGATTGCTAAAAAGAACTATAGAATTAAACCCTAAGTTAAAATAAGCAGATATGCAATGGCACACACGCAACTATATTCTGCTCCAGTTCACAAGTAATTCCACACTACAGACAATGATTCAAGTTCATTCTCAAGAAGACTACACAAAAGAACAAAAATAGAGTTTAGATTATAAAAATCACATTTTATTGCTGTAATTTTCTTTCTTACTTTAGAATCATTCATTTATCAGCCACTAGCCTATACCTCAAATATCACTACTTTTTCTAAAGGCAATTGAGTTATACCAAATGCATTTCTCCAAAAACAATAACTAAAACCCATGGTAACAGACATTTAGCACAACATTCTTTTAGTATTATTATTATCCTTTAAGTTCTAGGGTACATATGCACAACGTGCAGGTTTGTTACATATGTATACCTTCCCCCCTCCCCCCACCCCACAACAGGCCCCAGTGTGTGATGTTCCCCACCCTGTGTCCAAGTGTTCTCATTGTTCAATTCCCATCTATGAGTGAGAATATGCAGTGATGGTTTTCTGTCCTTGTGATAGTTTGCTCAGAATAATGGTTTCCAATTTCATCCATGTCTCCACAAAGGACGTGAAGTCATCCTTTTTTGTGGCTGCATAGTATTCCATGGTGTATATGTGCCACATTTTCTTAATCCAGTCTATCACTGATGGACATTTGGGTTGGTTCCAAGTCTTTGCTATTGTGAATAGTGCCGCAGTAAACATATGTGTGCATGTAGCACAACATTCTTATTGCTGATTCTGAAGGATTCCTGCTAAAGTCCCTGTTGTGTTTCTCATTGTCAAATGATATCCAAGGTCATACATACACAGTACCATGTTATTGGGTTCAGGCGACAGGAAAGGGCAATGAGCCACTATTTTTGACTTGAACTCATTTTAATTTTGTCAGATATCAAAATATCTGAATATTGAATAGGCAGAATATTGTGTTCCCTGCTAAAAGACATTCTTGTTTATATTTTCAATTACAAAATATACATTTTTAAGAGACAGAACAAAACAACAAACTTAACCTCCTACATGAGAACATACACCTTAATTGAAACTACAAAAATGCTGTCACTTTGTTCTTTAGTGGCCCAGTTACAAGGCTCTGGCTAACCCTTTGAATCCTCCAAATTTCCCATAAAATTCCTGAGAGGGCTTAATTCTTTCAGTCAAGTCTAATTTATCTATGAATATATAGAGATAGCTGAAGACCGCCTACTCAGGTAAAGTGGAGACCTGAGGCAATTATCAGAGTAATTCAAGCAGAAAAATTTTCTACTGAGGAAGAGATAATGTTTGCTTGAACTGTTCAGATTGGCCATCTATAATAATTAAATTCATTAACTCGCTCCTTCACTTCACTTTGCCTATGAAGAACAGCCTTGTTGCTATTAAAAATATATAAACAAAGCAACTCAAATATTTGTGAGTTTACAAAACGCTCTATTGATTTTTTTGTAAAACAAGTTCACAGGTTTAATGAGCTATAGTTCCTAGATAATTAGATTAAGGAGTCCCTGGAAGAGGTTGAGAAGATGGGGTAATGAAGGATAAACTACCGATGAGCTATTTTTGGTTCTCTAAGGTCTATATTTCTATGTGACCCCACTATAAATGAGTCACACACACATACACACACCCCATTATACTATTTATCAGCCACCAAAAAATTCAGGTTAAAATTTTAATTTAATAATAATAACGATAAAAAATAGGCAAGTAGTTCTTTATCTTTTTTCTTTTCTTTTTAGGCAGAGTCTCGCTTTGTTGCCAGGCTGGAGTGCAGTGGCGCGATCTTGGCTCACTGCAACCTCCGCTTCCCAGGTTCAAGCAATTCTCCTGCCTCAACTTCTCGAGTAGCTAGGACTACAGGCATGTGCCACCACGCCCAGCTAACTTTTGTATTTTTAGTAGAGACGGAGTTTCACCATGTTGGCCAGGATGGTCTTGATCTCCCGACCTCATGATCTGCTCACCTCGGCCTCCCAAAGTGCTAGGATTATAGACGTGAGTCACTACACCCAGCCAGTCCTTTATCTTTTAAGGCAACAGACAGGCTCCTTCAAGTATGCAAGGGTTTAAAGACAAAGGTAAATATAAACTCTTTTTTAAAGAATAAAAATAAACCTTATTTATATCTCCTGGTTTCTAAACATGTAGTCGTGGTTCCTGTCCTTGCTGTTCTTCAGCCATCACCACCCTCTCAAGGCTTGACTGTTACTGAAGCACTTCCACGGACTCATCACATTTGATTCTCTTCAGCTTTTCCATAACACCCACACCATTGGTGTCATGTTTGCTTACTTGAATAACAGATTTTGGCCAGGATATAGGTTTTGATGTACCTTGATTAAAAGGAAGTCAGGAAGGGTTTCTCTCTGGAAATAAGTTTGGAAACTCTGAGGAGAAACTAATTAAAAAGAAGTGGACTCTTCATGAAATGTCAAATTTGAGAAGCATTTTTTGTTTGTTTTTTATCAAGAGCACACTGATTTGGGTAGACACAGCACAAGAGGTAGAAGCAAACAGAAGCAAGAAAATTACAGTGAGAGGACATAATCGTCTGAAGCCCACTCTGATTCTGCATGAAGAAAACGACTCTGTACATACCATGGATGTAACTGCAAAACAGAACTTTCCTGAACCCACTGCCATTCAAGCTCAAGAGTAGCTAGTTGCTCCAAGTGGTGGGATAGGATTGGAGTAACTCAGTCTGAATCTGGGAGAACATCTTACTTACTATCTGCCATCATCCACGTTAGTTATCAGCCTTCCTAAGAGGGAGGATGGCTCTATCTGCTTGGTGCTGGTGCCAATTCAGGAACTGGTCAATAGGTAAAGTAAGCAGCTGCTGAATACTATAAAGCATATTGCTTGTCATCTACTTGCATCTATGGTAGTGCTTGCAAGAGATCACAAATGTTATTTGGAGGGAGAGATGATAATATGTATTGCAACACCTGGGAGACTGATGTAGTGTGTGAGAAGATCAATCTAAGAAGAACACATTAGTTTGCCCCGATGAAGCGTATGGAATACTTGATATGGGTTTTTACCTGCATAAGATTATGTATCATGTAAGACATTGATGGGCACACCCTAAAGTGTAACTTGGCTAAAATATCTAAGCTTGCTGAAGATTTCCTGAAAAACTATATTCAATATACCATATAAACAATAGTGCACTACAACTAAAGAAAAAACAACATTCTTGAGATTGTGTATGCATATAATGACAAGAAAGGCTGAAACACTTATTTGTCTAATGAAAAAGATCTTAAGTGAGGAAAATAAAACCAGTTGTTACTGAAAGCAAAAGAAGATGTGATGAGCTCATCAGCAAAATGAGAAGAGACAGGTGACCTGTCATGAGTATTCATGGTGACAAGAGTCAACAGGAATATGCCTGATTTCAAAATTAATTCAAACATGGGAAAGTTCCTATTCTGATTGCTACAGATATAGCTTTCAGAGGGCTAGAGATGAAAATGCAAAATCTGTCATAAATTATTACTAACTCACTCCTCAATGGGTTGTATTCATCTAATTGGAAGTATTACTCACAGTTCTAAAATATAGCCACAGCATACACTTTCTTTACTTCTAATAACAAGAAGGAAGTGAATGATCTTATCTCTGTTTTATGAAACCAATCTAGCAATGAATCTCAAGTTGTTCCAGTTGGTCAGAGACAGAGGTTCAGGTCATTCCAGAGGTAGAGGAGGCATGAAGAATGACCATTTGTACCACTATTCACACTCAAAGAGGTTACTGTAAGTCTCCTTAAGAGAGATTTGGGGGCAAAAACTCAGAATGGTTATATGATGCTGCAAATTACATAATGGATACTTTAAAAGTCATTTCATATCTATTGATACAGAGACCAGTTTTAGGACTTACAAGAATGGCAATGATAGCATTCAATAATAAGGAATTAAGATTTCAAATATGTACATGGTATAAACCAACAGCCATATACTATCCTGCTAACTGTGGCTCCAAGTGTGATTGGTATCTTCTGCCAATAAAATATTCTCAGTAAAGCGTTAGTATAATAGTACATGTAGGTATCTGTTTTTTATAATTGCCCTTTACATTTGGGTTTATCACACAAAGTAGTTATTTAGAAAGCACGAGAAAAGCAAAAAATAATGGCATGTAGCAGTATTATACTTTGCTTTTTTGCTATTAAGTTTGATATTTCTCAAAATTACAAAAGGAATTTTTAATCTTTGGGTTTTTTGTACTAGAAAATATGATAGTGTTTTCACAAAAGTACATATACAGTGTTTTGAAGTACAACTCAATGCTATGCCTAGCCTTCCAATGAAAAATCATCAAAAGGCCAAATTAAGTGGGATTTTTACTTTATTTTACAAATATGACATCATGTAAATGATCATGTAAATGATCCTCATTTTTAAACGTAAAAACAAAAGTGATTCAAAAAAATGATCCAACCCAATAAGAAGCTAATTAAAATGAAACACTCAAAAATGAAAACGTGGTAACAAAACTGGTGGTAAGTAGAGAATCCATTTCAATTTAAAAAACAAACTATCGCCGATCACGGTGGCTCACGGCTATAATCCCAGCACTTTGGGAGGCCGAGGCAGGTGGATCACGAGGTCAGGAGATCAAGACCATCCTGGCTAACATGGTGAAACCCCGTCTCTACTAAAAATGGAAACAAAACAAAACAAACAAACAAAAAAACAGCTGGGCGTGGTGGCGGGTGCCCATAGTCCCAGCAACTCGGAGGGCTGAGAGAATGGCGCCATCCCAGGAGGCAGAGCTTGCAGTGAGCCGAGATCATGCCACTGCACTCCAGCCTGGGCGACAGAGATTCCATGTCAAAAAAACAAAAAAAAAAAAAAAAGAAAAAAACAAACAAACAAACAAAAAAATTTTCAGTTGGAAATGACTTTTACAAAACAAAATGCAAGAATTTTAATCTTTGATAATACAAATAACAAAGAACAAATGCTAGGAATTAGGGTTTGGGATTCAGAGGAGGATGTAGTAAGTATGCTATTTTTAGCAAAGACTTGGAATCAACCCAAATGTCCATAAGTGACAGACTGGATTAAGAAAATGTGGCACATATACACCATGGAATTCTATGCAGCCATAAAAAAGGATGAGTTTGTGTCCTTTGTAGGGACATGGATGAAGCTGGAAACCATCATTCTCAGCAAACTATCACAAGAACAGAAAATCAAATACCGAATGTTCTCACTCATAGGTGGGAACTGAACAATGAGATCACTTGGACTCCGGAAGGGGAACATCACACACCGGGGCCTATTATGGGGAGGGGGGTGTGGGGAGGGATTGCATTGGGAGTTATACCTGATGTAAATGACGAGTTGATGGATGCTGACGAGTTGATGGGTGCAGCACACCAACATAGCTATATGTATACATATGTAACAACAAGTATACATATGTAACAAACCTGCCCATTATGCACATGTAACTTAGAACTTAAAGTATAATAATAAAAAAAAGTATGCTATTTTTAACATCTCACAAAGCAAGGATTTAATGAATGCTATCAAATTGGAACACTTAGCAAAAAGAGCATAATGAATCTAGGATTTCCATTTTTTCAGGATTTCTAAATTTTGATAACATAATAGGGATCTTTGAAAACCGATGTATCTTACAATGAAGCAAAAATAAATATAACTTTTTTCTTAATATGTAAATATTATTTTATTAAAATATCTATATATTTATCTATCCCTATTTTCCACCTGCATATAGGCACGGAGAGATGATTAAAATCATATTCAAAAATATGAATAATAGTTGTCGGGAAGCTGGGATTTGTTTAACTTGTAAAAATTTTAGTGTTTATATTGCTTTGGGTTGACTGAAATTTTTATAGTGAGACTCTACCAGAAGGTATTGGAAACACTGGTTTCTATAAGAAGAGGAACTGTGTTATCAGGGAACATAAACATAAAGAAATTGTTCACAGTTTTCTTGTCAGTAACTTTAGAATTCTGAATCTTCTGAATATCTTATAATTGAAAAAAGCAAATTAAGGTTAAAATCATTTTAGTGATTTTGTCAAATTTACACCAAAAAATACAAAAAAAAAGTTTTTAATATTTAAAGCCAGTTGAAATTCTTATAAGGTCCAGTTCTACTTCAAAGATTCTACGGTTGTACTGATTGATATGTGAATCTATCAACATAAAGCCTTGACAAAACTAACTTGAAAATAAATTATTATAACTTATAAAAGGGCAGAAAGATTGTTTTTACATGAATAATATTATATAGCTATTGATCTCCATTTAGTTTGAAGATGATGCTCTGACTCTCCCTTAATTTGGCAGGCAAAACAATGTCCAATTCAAAATAAGAAGTTTTTGCAATGTGAAGATGCTGTTAAACTGTTTAGACTTGTACAAAAGTTTTATTCTCACAAGAGAGAATATAAATTACTCTGCCTTTTAAAAAGATATTCTGTATAGGTAAAATAAAGATGACAGAAGTGAGTCAGCTGGAGATAGAGCAGACAATATAAAGGGAAATAAATATTAAGAGGGAAATAACCTTGTAAGATCAGATCTAGGCTCAGTATGAAAGATTACATCTATTCTTATAAAACTCATTAATATTCCTCATGAAATAACTATGGCCTGGCCAATGTAACATATAACTGAGGACATCTAAGATGATAAATCTTGAATTTGAACCTGATAATTTTAAGAAAGCAATCTATAAACAAAAAAGCTTAAATCCCTCAGAACACCCTTATAAATACACAAAATAATTATTATATATTTTCCAACATTTTGCTGTATTTACAAGATTATCTGATTTACAAATTCTGAGAGTCACTAATAATGCCAATACAGTCTAAACTGAAAATTTTTTTTTTTTTTTTTTTTTTTTTTTTTTTTTTGTGAGACGGAGTCTCGCTCTGTCGCCCGGGCTGGAGTGCAGTGGCCGGATCTCAGCTCACTGCAAGCTCTGCCTCCCGGGTTTACGCCATTCTCCCGCCTCAGCCTCCCGAGTAGCTGGGACTACAGGCACCCGCCACCTCGCCCGGCTAGTTTTTTTGTATTTTTTAGGAGAGACGGGGTTTCACCGTGTTAGCCAGGATGGTCTCGATCTCCTGACCTTGTGATCCGCCCATCTCGGCCTCCCAAAGTGCTGGGATTACAGGCTTGAGCCACCGCGCCCGGCCTGAAAATATTTTTTATTTAAAATCTTTCTTGCACCTTAAGGATAAAAAGTGACAGATTTACAAACCAGCGTTAAGTCCCTTGCCATTTTGATTGAATTTATAAATCCTAGTCTTTTAGTTTTAGTTCAAACTTCCGATTTATGACCCTCAACTGGCTGCTTCTTCTATTGCTAGCTCAGTTTTTTGAAGTTCAGATTCTGTAATGAGTTATGCAATTTACTTTCCCTGTCTTTTTCTAAAGCTAAAATAACAAAAACAAACCGAACAAAACAAACATCCTATTCCCTTTGCCCAGCTGCCAAGTATAAGCAGACTTGATCGGCGGTATTTTCACTTAACGGCACTAACAGCTGAGTTTTCTCCATAGCATCCAGGACAAGAGGATCAACTTCCCTTTATTAGAAAGGTATCTCTGCAGAAAAATAGCAAAGTAAAGGCAGAATCGGTATTTATGCTCACTGCTCATTATCTGGCACTTACGATTTAGTCATAAACCAATGTTCCCGGATGGGGTTAAGATGGAAATGTGCTTCTGGCAGTTTCAACCAAGCACCATTAAAAAGCCAGCACAATTTCTAAAAATGATTAACTGTTGACTCCAGTTCAAGTTTTAATTCAGCAACATTTCCTTCCCTCAGCAACTCCTGCTCCACCAGGCTTAAGTAATAAAAGTTATGTTTAAATCCTGAAATAGCAATGTTCCAAAGGTGGGAAAAATGATCTTTTTTTGGTAAAACTTTAATAAAAAGAAATCATGGATTAGAAGCTTAGCAGTGTTCGATATTGCCTTAGAAATTAATACAACATAATTGTATCAGAACAAATTTTTGCATTATAACACTTTTGGAACATAGTAATGAATTAGAATAATTTAAACTCATTATACAATCACTGATAGTTTCAATGATTCATTCTGGAAAACATAAGAAAAATATATTTTTAAAAATAGTAACATTATCTCCATTATGGACGAGAATTTAAAGTAGCTAAAATTTTGGTGACAGTTTTCTCTTTAAATATTTTTAAAATAGTAATTTATTGTATGTAATATGACTTTTTCAACAAGAGGTTCTCTTTTCCTGAGTAATTCCAAGGAATTCAGCCACTTACTCTAGCAAGCTGTCAATACTTTACAGTCTTCTCTGAAACAATTTGGAAAATTGAGATACAAATCATCAGAGAAGAGGCTCACCTATGATTTTTAGTGATTAACTCTTTGGGACAAACAAGAAACCAAGCTGAAACAGCTAAAGATTCATTCATAATAGAATCTAAATATGTAAGTCAAATTCCCTACATTTTCTCAACAGATAACAATAGATGCCATCTGTTAGCAATTCTTTAATGACAATTCCCAAGATACCTGAAACGATCATTAACAGAGAAGACAGCAGTTGCTAGCAATTTAAAAAGAAAGGCACTGGTTGTTTATACAAATACATGCAATTGCTGCAGCAACCATAAACTTTTTTCTTCCCATAATGTCAAAAGTTACTCATGCATCCAAATTTCAGATATCTCCAACAAAATAGTTGAGAGGTTATTTTCATTTCAAAAAAATGGAGTTAACATTTTGCAGAAACTTGTAGAATACATAAAGTAAATAAAAAAGTTCAAGTTATTTTTTTCACTTCCTTTGAAAAAATGTTCAAATTCACAAGTCGTAAGTCATGACTTAAAACTTAAATGGATTTGTTTATTTAAAACAAAAGTAAATGTATCCTTTGAGACACATTGAAAACATCTCCCTTTTGTTTAGGGTCTAATATTTTTATTCTTGCTTTTTTGCTTTTTTTTTTTTTTTAACAACTTGAGTTCACTTGTTGCTCAGAAGATCAAAATAAGATAATTTACATATGTGCTAGGAATATTCTAAATTGTTCTCTAATTGAATTAAACTTCTCCAGTAGACCTCACATTTTTCTTTTGAGGTAAATTTTTTGAAAATGAGACAAATAACATTTTACTTATAACAGTCTTCATGTATGATGTACTTTATTTATTTATTTATTTTTTTCATGTCAAAAAATAATTTTTTTATTGGAGAAGGAAGTTGAAATTGTACCTTTGGTTTTGGCAAATAACAATGTGTTATTTTCTTTCCTGGCCAGGAGAGAAGATAACAACCGGTGCTAGGACTTGACCTGTATGGACCTGAACCAAATGGAACCCAGGAGAGAAAAACAGGGCTGGGAAGTCACAATATTTTGAAGTTTCTCATACTAGTATTGGTACAGTTTTCACAAGGAACTTTAGCAGAAGCCTCTGTGCTAACCAGCAGAGTTATCCTCTCCTCATGTACCCTACTTACTCATCATTACTGTGCCAAAAGGACTATGTACTAATACCTGAAAAATGTTTAGTTAATAAAGCTAGGTGTTCAATTTACAGCAGGACCTCTAGGGAAAGACAAATGCAGCCTACTCTTATCCATCCAACAGGAAAATTCTTACTAACTTTTTATATCTCAACTTACATACTAATTCCTTTAAAAAGCCCTTTCCTACTTGTCTGGAACTTTTTTGCAGCCATGCTACTGCTGTAGCTACACATACTCCTTAGCATAGAAGAAACCTAAATAGCTTATACTTTAATTGCTCATCTGTTGTTCAGATAAATGGTTTTTATCTTTCTATTCATACTCTCTAGTTCAATGTCTAGCACATGCTATGCACTGGAAATGTGAATTTGTTTTTTTTTTTTTTTTAAGGCTTCTTAAAAAACAGAATTTGCGAAAACGTTGGATAATTTTGTGTGGTAATATTGAAATGCCATGAGTCAAGCATAACCAGATGTTCCTCTATTATTTCATTTAAACAAAACTTATATATCTTGGAGGACTGAAAATCCCTGTTGATGATGGAAAATATATAAATTTAACATAATTAAATGTGTTATAATTTTGATTAAAATATAAAAATAATGTTAAAGTCAATTTAATTAAGTTTAATTATTCTTAAACTCTATTTTACAAATCTTTATATGGTTAGTCAATGTATTTCTTGTTACTACTTTAAAGTGATTATTGCTGATTGTCCCAGGGTTAGCTATGCACATAGACACTGGAGCCAGATTGCCTGGGTTCAAATCCTAGTTTTGCTACTTTCTGGCTCCATTACCTTGGCAGGTTACCTTTCAGGTTTATGCATTCTTTCATCATCTATAAAATGAGATAATAATGATAGATCTCACTCCATAAAGTTATTGTGAATAGTAAATAAATTGATGTAAAGTGAATCATTCCTGATATACAGTAAGTTCTACATTTGTGTTTGCTATGATTACTGCATTTTTATATTACTGATTTTGAAAATATGATCAAGCACTGAAAGGGGTGCTTTAAATAACAGACTATGTCTAATCATTCAAATGAAGTGTCTATCATTAGATGGTAATAGTGAAATAGCATAAAATTCCCTATGAAATACTATTTCCCTATTACTATTTCTAATAAAATTATCAATAGTGAAATAGTATAGTAATAGTAATAGTAATAGTGAAAGACACTATTTAAATGAATAGAGTCTTTTATTATCTTTCATTTGGGAAACTATTCACTTACTTCATATTGCCACTAATTTAAGAAATTTTGGATTTTTCTCCCTTGAAACTGCCTTTAGAATCATTCCAGGCTGCAAATAGTGTTTTTCAGTTTAGTCATTCAATGTATGACTTGGCTTTAATTTATTAATATTACAACTATAATAATAAAACTCAAATTTACTGAATATTTTATATGCCAGGTATAAGAATTTTGTAGTTATAATCTCATTTGATTAACAATTTGAAAACATATATTTTTCCCTCAGTGAATAATGATGCATACCATCAGGACATTATAAAATGTGATGAAAGCTCTGGAGGTGATTCCAACTTGTGACCTAGAAAGCTTCTGCATCATCCTACAACTTATTGTCATAATGACCACTGAGGCTTCTAAGGAACATATCTCTGGATCTTGTATATTACAGTAATTTGGTTAAAATAGATTGTCACATGATTTCAAACTCAAAAGTCATTAGTACCTTTAACTCACATGAAAAACATAAGTATTAATGAGTTAAAAACTGAAATAACTCTTATTTTGTTTAGGCTGCACTTTTCTCTTTTGTTTAATTGCTTTAGGAAGTTAGAATAGTATATGGGAATATATGGCAATAGATATGCTTTGGTACTAATGACTATCAATGACCCGTAGTAGAATGATCTGTTCTTTAAAACTTTGCTAAACTATCCTAAAGTATAACTTTTAAGCCTCTCTTCTCCATTGGTTAAATGGAGATAACACCCACCAAAAACAATGAATAGAAAACACATGATACAGTGCCTTGCTCATAGTAAGAGCTTAATAAATAATAACTGCTATTAATTAATGTCCACTTTTAAATCACAAAATTTGCATCTGAAAAACAAATACACAAACATGTAAGACTGTTTCTTTACTATATTCAGGTCCTTCTTGGTGTTTAGTTATTCATTATATCATACGGAAAACTGAGACAATCTGGTAGTTTTGTCAAAGGGAAAAAATATATTTATGTACAAATACTACAGATATTGCTATGAAGGCAAAGCTGTTGAGGAGAAATTAATTTTGCAAAGGGGATAGAAATCATGAGAAACAAATATAAATCATTAAGATTTGGATACAGAAATAAATGTAATACATACTACCAAGCATGGCTTTAAGTATAGTTTTCTTTCCTCTCATTAATGTTTTCATGTGCTGTATAATTGCTGTTATTTATTCTGTGGTCACCTACACAAAATTAAACTCATTCATATGTAGCATAGCTCCAGTTTTTAGACAGTCTCATTTTTGTGCTTGAAAAACAAAAATATTCGAAAATGCAGTAAAAGTCATCCATAATACTGAAGTTAAATTACTATGCTATTCTTAAGGTTATCACAATAGAGCAAACAATAGCTCATAAAAAAGATCTGTGGCCATGACATAAAACATATCAAATGCCACAATGGTTCTCCTTCCAATAGCTACAGCATCTAAACTTAAGGGATATTATGGCGTTTTAGTAACTCTAGCAGCTACGAAAGTTCATTGTAAAGAACAAAGGTGCTAAAAAGACTAAGGTAATCAGTTTTCTCCATTTCTCTGAGTAATTATTAGAATAATAAACTTCAACGAGAGGTCACATATTGCCTAATGAAACAGTTTCTCTGAAGAAGGGGCTACAGTAACTCTTGCCAGTTGAAGGAAAAAGTCATATTAAACCAATGTAATTACTGCAGCCTATCAGTGCTGTGTGATGACGGGCGCACTTTCCACATTGCAGGCTGGATAGTCTCTTATGCGGTGAGTGCCCAGTGAATTTGTCAAATGATAAAGGAACTGTTTTAGGATGAAACGTCTTTGAATAGGGTAGATTTTTGAGAGTACTAAAACCACTAAACAGAAGTATTCAAGCAGACATTCTCAGTGACCTCTCATGATAGACTCACAGGTAGAAGGAAAAAGACATCCTTGGGTCTAACTTCTCTTGTTACAGAGAGAAAAAAAAGCAAACAAACAAACAAACAAACAAACAAACAAAAAAACAGATATCTGAGGTTATGAGCATCTAAGGATAGCAGAGAATTTCAAGGACAAGTGAAAAGCAAGGTGTACATATTATAACTTCCAGTTTATTCTTCTGGTTGTTAAATCTGATACAATTTACACAAAAGTTATGATATTGAATCTTTGTGGTCTCTTCTCTCTTGATCAGCATCAATTAAAAATAGTACTCAAAGAAACAAGAGAAAAATACCAGAGCAACAGAGTACAACTCCATCATGGGGTTTCAGCCACCTTCTCTACCTCCTAATCTTAAAACCAAAAAGACGATAAAAGTTTTCAATAGATAAGGAGATCTATTAAGATTTTAAACATGTGACAATTTGGATTTTGCTCATATTTCATCCTCTGAAATATCTGAGCTGAGGTCAATTTTGAGGTCTGAAACATCTATCTGACCAATAGAAATTAGTCAATTTAACCCCTTCAGAGTCCCACCCCTTCTTTCTTTCTTGACAGCAGAGATTTAAGTTTCACATCTTTTTTTAATATAAAAGGGAGTATTTGAAAAACTAGAACTTAGTATATTTACCACACCATGCCATATTTATTTGTCAAAAGTGTACCCTGTACTAAGTACATGTGTCTGAAAACTACAGAAGTCTATCCCAGGAAGAAGTAGATTAATTAATTTGAGTTCTATTATTTGAATTAAGTGCTAATATAATTTGTTCTTATTATTAGTTGTACTTAAACTTTAATTTTCTAAGCCTACCTAAAAACAGGATTTTTGTTTATTTATCTACCCACTCATTTGTATTAAAATGTAATCTATACTACCAAGGTTCTAAGACTTCCAAATATAAACTGAAACCAATATTTAAGAAATTCATATTATCCTAACATAATACTCGGAAGATGGTATAGTTATGCTCCAGGGACTGATTCTGCTATCTACAAAGCTAAGATAACAAATAAAACTAATTTGAACTCTTTTGGTGGGCTCATGGTGCATAATAATGATGTTTTTTGTTTAAATTTCCAACCAGAAGCTTTTCATGTTAGATTGGTGCCTGGATATGCACAAGATTTGAGAATAGGTACTTTGAAATAAAACATCTATAATATCCTGCATAGTGGAACAGTTGTTTTGGAAAACATTGTCTCTATACTACAAGTGATAAAACAGAGCCAACAAATTCACATGCTCTAACATGTGCAAATATTAGAATGAGTATTTGAGGAAAAGCTTGGTATTCTATAAAGGGCATTTGATTGATGACTCTAGGAACCTGAGTTCTCATCTCAGTTCTGCCCCCTTTGTCTGAACTTCATTTTCTTCTCTATAAAATCAGGGAAGTTATACTAGATAGTCTCCAATATTTACTTCAGCTCTGAAATTCTGATGCCCTACTTAATGCCATACACCAACACATTCTGAAACACAGAAGTACCACAGAAGGCAGTCTTGCATTTTGAAAGAAAAGTCTTGGATTCAGGAAATCTAGATTCTATTCTTGGAATTTTCATGAGCCAGTTTTGTGACTTTGAACAAGTTTCTTAATCTCTCAAAATTTCAGTGTTCTAAAACAGGGATATCATTATCTGTCTACTTCCAGTGCTCATTCTGGAAAACAAAATTTTGAAAATAGGATAATATACTAATTTTTATTTTTTATTTTTTATTTTTTTTGAGACAGAGTTTCACTCTGTTGCCAGGGTAGAGTGCAGTGGTGCGACCTTGGCTCACTGCAACCTCCGCCTACTGGGTTTAAGCGATTCTCCTGCCTCAGCCTCCCTAGTAGCTGGGACTACAGGCACGCACCACCATGCCCAGCTAA
The DNA here is from genome assembly GCF_002776525.5 of Piliocolobus tephrosceles. NCBI lineage: Eukaryota > Metazoa > Chordata > Mammalia > Primates > Cercopithecidae > Piliocolobus > Piliocolobus tephrosceles. The sequence goes on from NC_045435.1 coordinate 111,332,632, forward strand.
TTTTTGTATTTTTAGTAGAGAAGAGTTTTCACCATGTTGGCCAGGATGGTCTCAATCTCTTGACCTCATGATCTTCCCACCTTGGCCCCTCAAAGTGCTTGGATTATAGGTGTGAGCCATCGCACCCAGCCTAAAACTTTTTTTTAATGTTAAGGTGCTATCATAATGAAATGGAGATGTATTAATGTTTATTGTGCTAAGATTGAATAATGAAAGGCTTTATTCTAGCATTTAAAATTTTTGAGGCTATGAAAATGGATGGTAATGCAGAAACAATACAGAGATTTATATTTACAACTCACCTTTCTAGGTATTTAGGACTTTAAAACACTTTATGGTTCTCTCAAGTAAAAACATTTAAAGTGTTGCTCTTTAATTTAATTCACGTTTTTTGGTTTGGAAATTTTTATATTGGAAATTCCTAAAAGTTGGTCGGAAGCCATAACCTGAAAAAACATATTTAAAAAGATACCCATTTTCAGGCTAATTTGACTGTTTATATGTTGAAAAATAATTGTTTTAAAATACAGCCTTGTAACTGTTTGTTCTATGTCACCTTGCATAAAATGTTGATTACACCAATCTCATTTTCTTATTGTAAGTTTCAAATTCCACTGAGCTTACATCATGAACTTTGATGGATGAGCTAGACTGTTGTGTCTGTCTGGGCAGGTTTGAGATAAATTGCTGGGCAGGCTATGATCTTTGGGCAAATTACTCTCCTTGACTACAACGTATATCGATGAGATGTGTCAGTGTTCATATACACACTTGTCAGTTGCATTACTCAGGTGATGGAAATACAAGTTAAGGGACCATCAAAATGAAGAGGGAGAAATTCACTGTGTCATAAGAAATTAGTAAAAGGACCTTCACTGTAAACTGGAAATATGATAAGGTAAAACCTTTGATAGGGTTTGATAGGAAAAAAAAATCAAACCACTTAGTCAAATATAAGTAATTATATTTTTTCCTCTTCATCTAAAATTCATTTTACTTAATACAAGTCAAAGTGAACATGACAATAATTTATAGTTTTTACCTGGGAAGGAACAGGTAACAAGGCTTATAATAATTTCAATTCAATATATTTTCACCATTCATTCAAATTAACTTTTTTATTATTTTGCTTTAACACAAAAAAATCAAAAATATAAATATTGTTCTATGAATAAGATCTTTAGAATATATAAATATTTTATTCAAAATCTTTTCAGCAGATGTTCAATCTGTGTGGTCAGGACTCAGACACTGTTCTAGGTGCTATAGATACTGAAGATGAATAAAGTTAAAAACTAATCAAGAATGGCTCCTCTACTACAACTTGCTTTTATAAAATAGTCCTTGCATGTTTCTGCTCCTTAATAAAACCATGAGCTAATTTTGACTTGAATAGATAGGGTAGTAGACATGCAACACACAAAGAAATCTATATTCAAGGAAATAACTCATTTCAGGAGAAAGCTAGATATTTCCCAATAAGTTTGTTTTTTCCATACTAACTCCTAACTATATTCTTGTTCTCCCAACAGCCTAAAAGGGTAGTTCTATACCTCTACTAGGCTAGACTATTTAAATCTAGCACACTGATGTAGATGCACAAAGATAATTATGAGCATGAGCATTTAGGAGAAGGAATTAGAAGCTGTCATAAAATATTATACCAGTCTTAAGAGTGGAAAAATATTCTAAATTTTCCAATAATTGATCTTTCTATCCCCATTGTTATTGCCCAGTGAATTATATGCCTCCATATGCTTCATTTTATTTTTCCCAAATAGACTTTATTCCTAAACACTGGTGAAGAATCTCGTCTCAAAAGGATTAATCACTGTCCCACAAAAATACATCATGCAAATATGATTTATCTATTTTACATTCTTTAAACCCAATATCCAGGTCTAAAATTAAAATATTTTAATATGTTTTCTAGGAATTATGTATTCTTTAATATTACAAACACCACCAATCCGAATTTTTAAATTTATCTTAGTAAATACAAATTAAAGTTCTAAATCTTGTGCCAATTTTAATTTTAAAAGAAGAGTTAGACCTCATCTTAATTATGCCAAGCTTCTAATGCATTGGATTCTTCATAAAACTCTCAAATTAATTTTTATAAAGACATATTTTACTTCAATCCTATATTATTCTTTTTCATGATACAAAACAAACCCAAAATTAGTAGAAATAAATAAATAATAAAGATCTGAGTTGAAATAAATGAAATTCAGACTAAAAAATAGAAAAGATCACCAAAACATAAAGTTGCTTTTTTGAAAAAATAAAATAAAATCAACAAATTCTTAGCTAGGACAACTAAAAAATAAAGAGAGAATTTTCAAATAAAATCAGAGAGGAAAAAGGAAACATTGCAACTGATATCAAAGAAATACAAAGGCTAATCAGAGACTATTATGAACAAATTGGACTATTATATGGCAACAAATTGGAAAGTCTAGAAAAATGAGTAAATTCCTGGACCCATAAAATCGACTAAGATTCAACCATAAAGAAATAGAAAACTTGAACAGATCCGTAATGAGTAACAAGATTGAAGCAGTAGTAAAATGTCTCCCCTCCAGCAAAAAATTAGAAAAAAAAACAAAAAAACAATTTTTGAGCTAATATATACATTGCTGAATTCTACCAAACATTTAAAGAAGAACCAACACCAATTCTACCCAAAGTATCTCAAAAATTGAAGAGGAGTAAGTATTTCCAAATTCAGTCTGCAAGGTCAGCATTACCCTGATACGAAAATCAGAAATCAGAGAAAGATACAACCAAAAAAAAAAAAAAAAAAAAGACTATAGGCCAATATCCCTGATGAACGTAAATGCTAAATTCCTCAAAAAATACTAGCAAATTGAATTCAATAACACATTAAAAAAATTATTCACATGATCAAGTGGGAACCATCCCTGGGACACCAGATGATTCAACATCTACAAATCAATAAATGTGATACATCAACAAAATCAAAGACCAAAAACAAATGATCATTTCAATAGACACTGAAAAAGGATTTGATAAAAATCAACATCATTTCATAATAAATAGAAGGAACATAACTCAAATGGTAAAGGCTGTATGTGACAAGTCCACAGCTAATATAATATTGAATGTGGAAAAAAATGAAAGCCTTTTCATTAAGATCAGGAACATGACAAGGATGTTCACTTTCACCGCTTTTACTCAACTTAGTACTGGAAGTCCTAGCCAGGGCAATTAGGTAAGAAAAAGAAATAAAAACCATCCAAATTGGAAACAAAAAAGTCAAATTATCCTTGTTTGAAGATGCCATGATCTTATATTTAAAACTTAAAGACTCCACGAAGAATTCTCAGAACTGTTAAATTTAGTAAAGTTACAGGTTAAAATATCAACCTCAAAAATCAGTAGCTTTTCTATGTTCTGAGGGTAAGCAATCTGAAAAAGAAATCAAGAAAGTAATTCCACTTACAATAGCTATAAATAAATAAAATACCTAGGAATAAATCTAATCAAGGAAATAAAAGGTCACTGCAAGGAAAATTGTAAAAGACTGATGAAAGAAATTGAAGAAGGAACACAGAAAAAAATGAAAAGATATCTCATGTTCGTGGGAAATTGAAGAATTAAAATCATTACATTGCCTATCCTACCGAAGGCAATCTACAGCTTCAATGCAAAAATATCAATAATGATTTTCACAGAAATAGAAAAAGCAATTATAAAATGTGTATGGAACCACAAAAGACACAAATAGCCAAGGCAACCCTGGGCAGAAAGGTTTAAGCTATCACACTTCCTGACTTCAAAGATTACTACTAAGCAAGAAAGTAACTAAAACAACTTGGTACTGGCATAAAAACAAACTCACAGGCCAATGGAACAGAATAGAGAACCCAGATATAAACTCATACTTTACACCCAACTCGTCTTTGACAAAGGCACCAAGAACATACAATGAGGAAAAGAAAGTATTTTCAATAAATAGTGTTGGGAAAACTAGCTAAGCACATGAAGAAGAATGAAACTAGACTGCTCTTTCACCATGTACACAAATATCAACTCAAAATGAACTAAAGACTTAAACATAAGATCTGAAATTATGAAACTATTAAAAGAAAATGAGAAAATGCTACAGGAACTTAGTCTGGGAAAAGAGTTTTTAGAAAGAACTCAAAAGCACAAGCAATAAAAGCAAAAATAAACAAATGGGATTACATTAAGCTAAAAAGCTTCACCACAGCAAAGAAACCAATTAACAAAGCCAAGTGACAACTTACAGATGGGAGAAAATATTTGCAAACTATCCATCCTTCCAGGAATTAATAACCAGAATATATAAGGAACTCAAATGATTCAATAGGAAAAAACAGTCTGATTTAAAAATGGAAAAAGACCTGAAAAGACATTTCTAAAAAAAAAAAAAAAAAGAAAAGACAAAAACAAACAAAAAAACAAAACAAAAATACAAATCAACAAGAATATAAAAATAAAAGTTCAAAAATATTAATCAACAGGAAAATGCAAATCAAAATCACAATGAGATATCATTTCACCCCAGTTAGAATGACTATTATCAAAAAGACAAAAAATAACCAGTGCTGGTGAGGAAGAAAATCAGTATATCAAAGGATATTTGCACCATCATATTTATTGCATACCTATTCACGATAGGAAAGATATGAAATCAAGTGTCCATCAATAGATGAATAAAGAAAATGTGGTATGTATACACAGTGAAATATTATTCAGCCATAAAAAGAATGAAATCCTGTCATTTGCAGCAACATGGATGGATTCCCTGATTAAATGAAATAAGCCAGGAACAGAAAGACAAATATCACACGTTCTCACTCATATATGGGAGCTATAAAGGTGAGTCTCAAAGAGGCAGAGTGAAGGATGGTGGTTACCAGAGGCTGGGAAGGGAAAGGGGTGTGAATGAAGAGAAATTAGTTAACAGGTACAAAAATACAGTTAGATAAAAGGAGTATGTTCTAGTACTTGATAGTACAGTAGAGAAATTATAGTTAACAATAATTTATTATATATTTCAAAACAGCTAGAAGGGAAGAAATTTGATGTTTCAAACATAAAGAAAGGATAAATATTTGAGGTGACAATCCGATTTGATAGGTATTATTATCACTAATTTATAGACATCCCAATTACCCTGATTTGATCGTTATACATTGTGTACCTGTGTCAAAACACCACATGTATTCCCAAAATATGCACTATTGTGATATATCAATGAAAAAAGAGTATGACATAGCATCATAGTGAATTTTTTCAGTCATGACAACATTAATATTTTGTATTTTCTTGATCCAGGAAGACTGAATAGTTCAAATTTCACTTAAGTGGTGCTACAGTGTGAATGTTTCTGTCTCTCCAAAATGTGCATGTTGAAACTTAATCTCTGATTTAATAGTATTAAGAGGTGGGGACTTTAGGAAGCGATTGAGTCATGAGGGTGGAGCCCATGAATAGGATTAGTCCCCTTATAAAAGAGGCCTGGAGGCTGGTTGACTCCTTTCACCGCACGAGGACGTACCAGGAAAGCACCATTTTTGAAGCCCACGGTGATCAATATTTATCCCTCCTTTGTGATCAAATCTGCTGATACCTTAGTCTTGGATGTCCTAGCTTCAGAACTGTGAGCAATTAATTCCTGTTTATAAATTACCAGGTCTAAGGTATTTTCTTATAGCAGCCTGAACAGACTAAGACAGGCAAGTACCCAATTGAAAACTGAATTCAGTTTCCTTGGAAACATGCTGACTAACAAAGCATTAAAAAACAAAGAACCCAAATGATATTTATAGAAGTCTATCTCCTTTTGGACTGGGTAGTGGGGTGTGATACAGAAATCTCAAGATCAAATTAGATTTTACAAAATGATAAATTCATCTGATTTATTTTTAAGAGTAAGACTAAAGATTCTAAGGCCTTTATTACTAACTGAATGCTTTAAAGTCAATACTGAGTTTAGTCAATTCAGCTATATAAAGTCAAATGTTTTCTTTTTTAAAATAGCAAAATATTAAATTTATCGTCAAGACCTACTTTTGTTCATCCTATTTGCTCTACGGTGATACAATATTCCAATAACTAAAAATTCAAGCAATAATAAATCATAGAAATTTAAGAAAATATAAAATAGACTGCAGTGCTGCTGCTGGTTACCAAGAAATAATGAACATTTTATTGAGTATACGGCAATAATATCCTGGGATGAAAGGACTAGAATCTTAAAAGCTAACAAAATTTTGAATTTTCCTTAAAATATTGTGATACATCTGATTGTCCATTCAGAAAAATTATACTATATTAACTGGGGAGTATCAATGTTCCCATTTTGCTCTTTGTATTCACATGAAATTCAAATAAAGTCATAACAATATTAAAGGCTTTGGTAATAAATATCAATAAATACATAATACTAACATGTATTGAGTTTTTGCTATATGTGAGGCATATGATCTTCACAACAATTCGATTTGATAGGTATTATTATCACTAATTTACAGATAAAGCAGCAAATATTTTGGGAGTTTAACTAAATTTCCCGTAGTGACATGGTTAATAAACAGATGGCATAAAATTCAAGACTGTGGACCAGAGCATTAAAATTCACACTCTTTAGCCATAGTATGTAAATGCAGAATATAGCAAATACAACTGTGTGTGTGTGTGTGTGTGTGTGTACCTAGTATCTTTGGACAAGTAAGACAATACAAATTATAAGACCTACTAAGAATAATTATTTGTGGGATACTCTGGGAAACATTGTTTTGATAATTTTGAAACTAAATGAAGGCAGATGTACAACTTTAGATAATAATATCCTGTTCAATTCAAATTACAATGAACCTTCAAAATTAAGACTGTTTGGATATATTCATACATTTTCTAGTGCTATATATACATATACATATATTTCTGCATGTGAGGAACAATATATATCTGAATTATGAAACCATATGAAGCATTTCTGAGTTCAGAGAACTTCTGATTGTTTGTTGTTCCTTGTTTTGCAAAGAAGCAGAAATGCTATCATATTCAATTTCTATCCTGTTGTATATTTTACCCATTAAACTCTCAAAGATTTTTATAGTCCTCAATCTCTGCTGAACAGAAAAAAAAGCCCTTCAAGATAGTATCAGAGTTTCAGTCTAAAAATAATATATCAATCTTAAAGACCAGTAAATAAATTTATCGGATAATATTCCACTAAGCTAGACGTTATTTTCTGTAGAGTGATTAGTTACATTTGAGGAAGACCTCTGAAAATCTGAAAAGACTATATTGTGGGGCTCTGTCATTTGCGTACTATAACCCATAGCAACCACTGCCTGTAGATTACATAATCCATAGCAACTGCAGTAAGTGTGAAATGCATACGTGAAAAATATCTCTGAGGTTATAGTAACAAGATAATATGCTAATTTTATTCAATCTAGAAACCCAAGTAGAGAGAGTAATTTCAGAATCTAGAATAATGAAATGTTTATGGTCAGTCATTTTCTTCCACAGAATCACAAATTTTATCTTTAAAAGATAAGTTTAAAAATATGTGTGTGCATGTATATATGTGTCTATTATATATATACATATTCTTTTTTCCTTCTCACATACATATTAGATTAAGTTCATTGGCAGAGATTGTAACCTGGCAACACTGGTAAAAAAGAAAATTCCATAGTGCTAATTAAAACTAGTAAAATGAGTATTTTTTTCCAACATGCTTGTAAGTTTCTCATTTTATCTAACCCTCAATTAGCAAACAAGCAGAAATTATCTTCCATTTAGATGAAATCCTGACATTTTATTTTAATATCTTTATTCTAAAAAATAGGTAAATATGATAAGCAATACAAAATTATGATTTTTACAAAAATAAAAAGTTATTTTACATTTAATGTCTCTGATACTTATTTTGTGTTTGGAGACTTATAGTGGATTTTTGAACACAAACTATAGTGATTAAACCTTTGAATTGCTTTTTTAAGACTTCATTTTTATTTATTCACTTAAATGATTATATTAATAGTGTATTCATACAAGCAGTGTTCTTAACAAGTACTTAGAATCCTGAAATTCTAGTGAACTTAGAATGATGAAACAAGAGACAGTCTGACTCTTGGAGGGAAAAATATCTGGCATTTTAATACTAATTTACTGAAGTTACCTTTGAATACTAGTTTGGTAACCTCAACAAAGTTACTTAATCATCTTGATCCTTTAGTTTTCTTATATGTATGTTTTCTTACACTCATTTTACAAGGCTATTTGGAAGGTTAAATAAAAGTGATACATGAATTTTCTACGTCCAATATATGGCATATTGTAGGTGCTCAATTATAATGGCCAAGTTATGGTGGCAAGAATATGTATTCATTCAAGGCATTAATTCTAGCTATCTGACACAAAGCCAGGTTATAAGTCTGATTCAGCAAAATATTTGCTTTCAGGAGAATAATTTTGATTAATTTAAGAGTGATAGTTAATGAATTTTTTTACCACCCCCTGCCCCCTACCCACACACATACACACACACACACACACACACACACACACACACACACACACACCAGACTACGAAGCTTTTAGCTTTCTTCCTCTGGAAAGCTTTGAGGAAAGAGTTTGAATTTCCAATTAGGCATATTCCATTTAGTAGTTCTCTAGAGAGATATTATCTTTTAAAAAAAATTACTTTCTTTTTGTTTTTTCTTTTTTTGAGACGGAGTCTCGCTCTGTCGCCCAGGCTGGAGTGCAGTGGCGCGATCTCGGCTCACTACAAGCTCCGCCTCCCGGGTTTACGCCATTCACCTGCCTCAGCCTCCCGAGTAGCTGGGACTACAGGCGCCCGCCATCTCGCCCGGCTAGTTTTTTGTATTTTTTAGTAGAGACGGGGTTTCACCGTGTTAGCCAGGATGGTCTCGATTTCCTGACCTGGTGATCCACCCGTCTCGGCCTCCCAAAGTGCTGGGGATTACAGGCTTGAGCCACCGCGCCCGGCCAAAAAAAATTACTTTCTAAATGTAGTGTTATATGGTGGGTAAAAATTGGATATCAGACTATATATTTTGGGTTGGTGAAGATTTGTCTAAATATTTCTTTTGAATTGAGAGATGAGAAAAATTCCTGAAAGTGAATTCTCAAGAAGCATATGACTGTTTTCAGGACTATTCATCCTCAGAAGTTTCAAAGCATAAATAATTAGATCTTAGTTAAATTGAAAGTTACATTTACCAGAGAAAAGTTCTTTCACAAAGGGCGTATTACTTTATTCTCTGTATATTAATTTTTCTTCCACAGGGAATCAAGTGTAAATTCCAACATCTATAGCATGCATGCATCTGCCATACTGTGAGAACAGAAAATGGAAAAGTAATGGTAGCCTAAAGCAATATGACAACCTGATCTGATACTTTGAAATACTTTAAGTTTTTTTTTTTTGTTTAAGTACAAGTGCAGTGCCCTTTGTTACATAATACTTAACTCCAAAGTACTGCTACATATTGTTGGGGTAACAGGAAATCTCTCTTGCTGATGAATGTTTCTGCAATTTTCACCAGTGACTTTCTAGTGATTTTCAAAAGCACTTTCTTTCAGCAATCACAGAGTGCATACCACACATTCCAAGACTCTGAAAGCATGTGTGTTCTTCACTGTTTAGGAAGAAAAACACAAACACATTATAATAATTATGAATTGTTTGGCAAACTCCAGCTAAAAAAGAAATATATATATGGATGTCTATATATTTCAGTAAATGTATTGGAAAACTTTCTTAGAGATTTCCAATAACTTGAAAAAAGTTGCCTGTGAACTACATAGCTTAGAAATAGCAAGAAAATTAAGAAAAAGTTATGTGTGTCAAGAATGCATGAAATATATGTACATACTAGTCTATTTTATCATATACTACCACCAAATATGCACAAATATACACCACCAAATATGCACAAATATACACCACCAAATATACACAAATTTTATAAGAATAACGAGTAAAATTTTATAAAAAATTACTCACACAAATGCAGAGTACATGGCATCATTTACAGTTGAGATAAATGTTAACAAATGTAAAGATGCATTATTAAATCATAACTGCATAAAAGTAACTATAATTCATACTATCCCTACTGTAAAAATTTTGTAGTTACCACTTGTTATTGGAGTGAGCTCAGTGTGATGTTCATCGTAGTCACCTGAACAATTCATCTCTCCAGTAAATTGCATATCACAGTGATAAAAAAGATATCTTGCACTTTTGTGTATTTTCATTCTATGTAATGAAATATCATAAACCTTAAATAACACCAAAGAACCTATACACAGGGTGCCTGGTAATGCTAGGATGAAAGTGCTCCCAAGAAACACAGAAAAGTCATGACATTTTGTTGTTGAATTTCTTGATATGTATCACCCAATGAGGTCTGTGGCTTCATTTGCTTACCATTTGCAAATAAATGAAACCAGCATAAGGACTACTGTAAAAAAAAGAAAAATAAATCTGTGAAGCCATCGCTACAGCTACGCCCGCAGCTGCACTTTTACAGCTATGCCAATAGTGATTTTTGTGAACTCCCTTTTTATCTTGTATTGAAAATGCAATTTTATGTAGGTGCAGGATTGCTATAGGAAAGGCATACCTATAGACTAATATGATTTGAGATAAAGCTAAGTCAATGTAGGATAACTTAAAGCAAAAAGAAGTTTAAAGATCTAAAGCTGGAGAATTTGATGCCAGCAAAGGACCGTTTAATAGTTTTAGAAAAAAGTTTGGCTTAAAATATGTCGAGATAACAAAAAAAGCTGCTTCTACCAACCAAGAGGCAGCAGATGAGTTCCTAGATGTCATCAAGAAAATCATTGAGAAGAAAAGCGACCTGCTTGAACAGTTTTTCAAAGCAGACAAAAGTGTCCCATTCTAGAAAAAGAAAATGCCACAAAAACACATACTCGTAAGAAAAAGAAGCAACATCACAATTGAAGGAAAGAAACGATATGCTAACTGTACCGTTTTATGCAAATGCAGTCAGGTTTATGACCAGAACTACACTGATCAATAAGGCTGCTAACCCCTAGACTTGAAAGGAAAAACGATAAAATCCAGGAGTCAGTCTTTTTTTTTTTTTTTTTTTTTTTTATCTCGCTCTGTGGCCCAGGCTGGCGTGCAGTGGTGCGATCTCGGCTCACTGCAAGCTCCGCCTCCCAGGTTCAGGCCATTCTCCCACCTCAGCCTCCCGAGTAGCTGTGACTACAGGCGCCCAGCACCAGCCCGGCTAATTTTTGGTATCTTTTAGTAGAGACGGGGTTTCACCATGTCAGCCAGGATGGTCTCCATCTCCTGACCTTGAGATCCACCCGCCTCGGCCTCCCAAAGTGCTGGATTACAGGCGTGAGCCACCGCGCCCAGCTGGGGTCAGTCTTTTGATCGTACAACAATCAGCCCATGAACAACAAAAACCCTTTTTCTGAATTGGTTTCGTCATTGCTTCGTCCCTGAAGTGAGGAAGTAACTTGTCAATCAGAGACTGCCTTTTAAAGTTCTTTTGATATTGTACAATGTGTTTGGTCACCCAGAACCGCATGAGTTCAACACCAAAGTTATTGACCCCAAACACAACATCTCTAACTCAGCTTCTACATCAGGGAGTCTTAAGAAATTTTAAGGCTCGTTATACATAGTACTCTATGGAAAGGAAAACTCCAAAGAGAGAACCTCGTTAAAGTCTTGTGAGATTACACCTTTGAGGATGTCACTGTTGTTATAGAAAAAACCATGAAAGCCATCAAGCCTGAAACAATAAATTCCTGTGGAACACTGTGTCTAGATGTTGTGCATAACTTCATGGAATTTATGACACAGCCAATCAAGGAAATCATGAAAGAGATTGTAGATATGGCAAACAAAAAGGTGGTGGGGGCTGGGGGAGTGAAGGGCTTACAAATACAGGTCTTGGAGAAATGTGAAAATTCATAGACGTTACGCCACAGGAATGAACAGAAGACTTGATGGAAATGAGTGCTTCCAAATCAGTGCCAGATGAAGACGAAGAAGATATAGAAGAAGCAGTTCCAGAAAACAAATTAACATCAGAAAATCTAGCAGAAGGGTTTCAGTTATTTGAGACTGCTTTTGGTTGCTTTTATGACATAGACCCTTCTATGACATGAGCCCTGAAACTAAAGAAAATGGTGGAAGAAGGATTAGCAAAAAAGTCAGAAATTACTTGTATTTCTGTAAAGTTACACTGATTTTTTCTGCCTTCCTTCCTCCTCTTCCATCTCCTCCACATAGGCCAACTCTGCCACCCCTGAGATACAAGACCAGCCCCTTCTCTTCCTCCTCCTCCTTAGCCTGCTCAATGTGGAGACAACACAGATGTGACTTCCATTTAATGAGTAGTAAATATATTTTATCTTCTTTATATGATTTTATAAATACCATTTTCTTTTCTCTAGCTTGCTTTATTGTAAGAATACAGTGTATAACACATATAACATACAAAATATGTGTTAATTCCCTGTTTATGTTATCAGTAAGGCTTCCAGTTAACAGCAGGCTATTAGTAGTTAATTTTTTGGAGAGTCAAAAGTTATGTGTGGATTTTCAACTCCATGGGTAGGTAGTCAGTTCCCCTAACCCCTGTATTGTTCAAGGATCAACTGCCTATTGTATCTTTACAATCAATGTAAAGTCATAGTTTACAGATGATTCTTATTTTCATTTTGAAAATAAAAAGTCCTAAGCATGGTATATTATTACTATGGCACATTTTAACAGTTCAAGCCTCCCATATGGGATTTGTATTTGGTGGGGTGAGGGGAGAGTTGTTGCCAACAAATCTTTAAAATTCTCCCCCTTAATTTAAACATATGCAAAAAAAATATGTCTTAAACATTTTATTCATCCTGGCATCTGCTTTTACCTTCACTGCCTCGCCATAAAAATAATTAAAGTCCATGTCGATGTCTGAAAAGGGAATACTAGAGATCTAGGCTTTATTGCTCAAGAGAGTGGGAACTCACTGCAAATAGTTAACTCTTTCAAAATGCTCTTAGGTATAACAGAAGTTACAGAATTATCTCCATTTTGTTACTGAATAGATTGTTTACAAAAGACAAACAAGCTAGCATCACATATAAATTTGATGTACAGTATCTCCTCTCACTGTGTCTGCTCGTGTACCATGCACTTTAATAAAAAAGAATAAGGCTTTTATGTTATGAGCAAACATTGCTCTGAACATGAGCCAATTCAGAAAGAAATTTTGCTTCTCAAGAGCAAGCTTCTATTTTGTTTTCCTTTGCTTCTCTGCTTTGTTTTGTACAAGGCATTTTTAAATGGCCAGAAAATGACTGGCACACATTGGTTGTGCAGTTATATGACTTTTCATATTTAATATTTGATACAAAGTTAAGTGTGTGATAAACAAAACCCTGAACAAATTACAAAGACATAGCAAAATACTAAGAAATGGATTGGAAACATTTCAAATATATATGTTATGTCAAGGTTAGTCTCCATTATTGAAGGATGAAAATAATTTCATACCTTAAAAAATCTAGTGTGTTGTGGTGAGACTTATATAAACTCTTAACAATATCTAGATCCCTCTTTCTGTTATGTTGTTCCTATAAATTCCAAGTGACTGCTGCTGTCCTGTCTTTAAGTAATAGGGATACACTGAACTCTCTTTTTCTCTGGATTAGCTGTGATAAGAACCTCTCTAAAATGAATTAGAGTGAAACCAGCCAGTCACTTCTCACCAAAGCACATGTTAGTAGATTGTATCATTTAATCATTAAATACTATAGGTTCATTCAAGCTCATAACATAGAGTAAAAACGACTTAGATCATACCACAAAATTTTGACATGATCTGTCTTCTTATAATACCCTTGAAAAGTTATTTTGATGTGCTCATTACATTCAAAATAACAGTTTTGTTGTTCACTACGTCACTATAATTTGTTACTGATTTAATAATTTTCTTCAATTATTCAGAGAAATCCCATTAAGCAAAAGGCAATGTAAATCTGAATTAGTAAAACACATGAATTATACACAATACTAAAAATTTTTTTCAGAGATTAAAAAAGAAAACACTTTTAATACTCATAAGCTATATAAACAATGCTGTAGATATTGTAGTAACAAGTTATACTAATTTTTTTTGTTTGTATTCCCAAAAATCCTCATGATACCATCCACATTTCAAAGATGAGGAGATAAGCTCAGAGATGTTATGTAACTTCGATAATATCATTCAGCATGAAGGAGAGCTAGGATTTGAATCCAAGGTTTGCTGAGTCCAAAGAATGGTATGGCAGTTTGTGTTATACCATGTTGCAACACCCTAAATGTTTCCTTTCCTAGTACATTTGACAGATGATCTGGATGTCAAGCATCTTTAATAAGAGAAAAGTAAAATATTTCATGTAAAGAAATACTAAGAAATGTAAGTTTGGATGAATGAGAAAACATCCTCTAAAGTAATAGAGAGTAGACGTCTTCCCTTAAAGCAGGAGTTATAATAACAATGAAATTTGTTCCAGAAACCATTCATCATTTCAGGGGAAGAGTAGGACTTAATCTTAATGGAAACTGGCAAGAATTTCACTTTGATAGTACTGAAATGATGCAGGAACACATATTTTATACAAGCAAGTGTTAGTATTTTAAAAGCTTTATTGAGGTATAGTTATACACCATAAAATTCATCCATTGCATATAGCCTATTTCATGAGTTTAAATAAATGTAAAGAGTTGTGCATCCTACTCCATAGTCTGGCTATAGAGTACTTCCATCAAACCTCTCCCACCCCCTAAAAAAATTCCTTTGGGTTCCATTTGCAATCAATCCTGTGAAAGACTCACTGTCCCCCAAACCTAGTCTTGGACTACCTCTGCTTTCTGTCTCTATAAATTTGTCATTTCTGGACACTTCATACAAATCCAATCATTCAATATGTAGCCTTTTGCATCTGGTTTATTTCACTTAGCATCATGTTTTTGAAGTTCATCCATGTTGAAGCATGTGTCAGTATTTTATTATTTTTATTATTTGCATGGATATATCACATTTTATTTATCTACTTTCAAAACTGACAGAAATCTGATTTTTTTTTTTTTTTTTTTTTTTTTTTTTTGGTGTGGAGTTATTCTGAATAATGCCGCTATGAACATTTGAGTTGTGTTGATTCCTAGGAGTGGAAGTATTGGGTCATAGGATAAGCTTATGTTTAACTTCTGTAAAATCTGCCAAATTGTACCATAGTATACAAAGAGAACCTTTTTTTCTTTATTTTGGAGTTAAAAATACAAAACTGGTGTGTTGATATGAATAGTAAATATGAAAATCTAAAATTTAGGTGCCAAGCACACTGTTATGGATGGAATCTAAAATTCGTATGTTGAAATCCTAACCACCAGTGTGCCTATATTTGGAGATGGTCCGGGACCTCTGAGGAAGTAAAGTTAAGTAAGGTAACAAGGCTGGAGCCAAGATGTGATGAGATTACTGTCCTTATAAGAAGAGATATCAGAGAGCTTGCACTCTCTCTCTGTCTCTATCCATGCGCACTGAGGAAAGGCCACGTGAGCACTCGATGAGGAAGCAGTCATCTGCAACCCAAGGGGAGACTCTCTCCAGATACCAACCCTCCTGGCACCTGGAACTTCCCCGCCTCCAGAACTGTGAGAAAATTAATTTATATTGCGTAAATCACCTGGTCTGTGGTATTTTGTTATGGTAGCCCAGGCAGAATAAAATGTATGCCAACAATTTTTTTTCAGAGATGCTTATGGGACAGTTAAGAGCTTGGCAAGTATCGGAAGGCCAGGAAAGAGTCTTTCTTCATTGAAGGTCTCTAATAATGCCAGTGGAGTCTTGGAACATGGAACTTCCCCTGAAATGTGAGACTATTTTATGTTTTATCTTTTTTCTCTCACAAAACTGTATTATAAAGAATAATGAGCAGTCTTGAATTGAAGAGATATAATAATGAGGTTGCAGAACAGAATACACTGAGTTAAAATATTATGAAATAAATTGCTGATGCCATATCTGCAGTTGTGGTCCATCCATAGATTTTTAAAATAAATTATCTTATTCTCACAGGCATCCAAGTCAGTAATTATATACAAACAATAAGAATTAAGCTTCTGCCAAAAGAATTATCTCTGTAGCCAATAGCAACTTCCTTTGGCAGGACAGATGTATTCACCAGCATTAAAACACTTTTTTATTTCTGAACGAAATACTTGTAACTAGTCTACAAAAGGGACAAATGAAGATATGAAGAGAGAAGATGAATGACCCCAGGCAAAGTATTTGATTCTTCTCATAGAAAAAGCAAAGCTCAACCCTATTATCTTTGGAGTTGGGATTTATAAAGAGGAAAATAATACTTTTTTAAGCTACACAGTTTTCATGAGATACAATAAAGTTTAGCAATAATATTTTAAAAATAGAACATGGCTGATCTAACGAAAGTTCTCTGGAGTATGCATGGATTGGAATAAATATCCAAAAATAAAATTAAAAGAGCAGTTGAAGCGAACGCTCTGGAAACCATTTGCTGGCAAAGTATAAAAGTCTAAAGTGTATGTGACATTGACACATATTGAAAATTAAAGTGTCCTTTATAATTCAACAGTCACTAAAATATGGAAGAAAGCAAAAAAAAAAAAAAAGAAAAAGAAAAAGAAAATTATCTGAATTTCAAAATGCTTCACTTGAATTATTGCCAACAAGGGTACTATGGTTTCAAATTCTCATTTGTGTATTCTAAATATGAATTATATCATTTTCAAAAGTAGTTTTTATGCCATAAATTTTATATACAATATATTATTTAACTAAATACATTCTCCTCAAAGATCCTGTTATGTCTGCACTTTATGCCCATTTCTTACAGGTGAGAAAACCAAGGGAAAACAGTGAAATAAGCAAAACTGCCATGTGTTCTGGATAACACAAGGAAAGTGAAGTGAATATAAAGTGATGGCCCGGCGTTGGCTTAAGCCTGTAATCCCAGCACTTTGGGAGGCCGAGACGGGCGGATCACAAGGTCAGGAGATCGAGACCATCCCGGCTAACACTGTGAAACCCGTTTCTACTAAAAAATACAAAAAACTAGCTGGGCTTGGTGGCGGGCGCCTGTAGTCCCAGCTACTCGGGAGGCTGAGGCAGGAGAATGGCGTGAACCCGGGAGGCGGAGCTTGCAATGAGCTGAGATCCAGCCACTGCACTCCAGCCCGGGCGACAGAGGGAGACTCCGTCTCAAAAAAAAAAAAAAAAAGAATATAAAGTGAAACTTGCTATAAGTGCTTGTAGTTTATTTGCTCCCCCACCCAAGGGTCCAATCGTACTATTTTCAGAAACATACCTAAAGCAAATATGCTAAATCTCCAGTCATGTGTACTGGGATATGACAAGCTGGCACGAGACAAAATGGAAAGACAAAACATGGCTTTAATGCTCACCACTTTGTGTTGAATGTCATTACAAAGCTCTACTGGGGGTACACCAGATCTAGACCAAATCAACCTTGTAAAGTAATTGCTTTGCCTCTGATTGCTCTAAGGGAAACCCATAGACAATAAATACAGAAAACTAACAAGCACAAGAAATGAGAGCGGCTGGCTAGAGACCTTCTTTTTGCCATAATGTCATAGTAACTGTCAAAGAAGTCCTCTGTGGACACTAATCTAAGTGCTGCAAAGGCTTGTCTTACTCAGATGGTTCTTAGGTTTATTATACAGGGCTCCAGGTGTAAAGCACTTCACAAACATTACCTGAAATCATTGTGCTTCTCAGTAAATTGTGCTTCCTGCTGAAGCTTAAGTAGCAAATCTATCAACCAAAAACTGCCCATTAGATCTCAATCTTTACAAACGATTCGTGCTTGTAGATTCCAGTCCTCTATCTAACAGACTCTTGAAAATTAAAGTATAGTAAATTCTGTAATCAGATATTCTAATTGGACTTAATTGTCATCAAGAAAAATATGAAAGAATAATCTGAATGCAATAGTTACAGTCTGAAAGAAAGTTATATGCATCTGTATTTTAATGAGGAAAACTCTCAACTAGCAACTTGAATCAATATACATTTCTGTCTTTGTTTTAATAAAAAGACAATATACCCAGGTAACAAATCTGCACATGTACCCATTGAATCTTAAATAAATAACAAACCCAAACTAGTAATTCTGGCAAAAATCATCAATTATCACTACAACTACTAGTTAGATAAATGGATAGCAGATGTGACTTCTTCCTCTTCTCTCTTAGGAATGCACAGTAAGATGCATTTCTCTATCCTTTGAAGTTAGACATGGACATATGACTCGCTTTGGTGAATCTCATATGAATAGGAGCAAGATGTGTCATTTATAGGCAGAAACATTTAAGAACCACTGCATCCTTGTCCATTTTGCTCTTTCTCTTCCTTGGATCTGGTAAAGAGTGTGTTCATATAGCTATGTAGTTCTGAGTCATCATGAAGTGGAAACTTACAGATTCTGAATGAGTAAGAATTTTTTTGCTATTGTAAGCTATTGAGAGTTTTGAACTCCTTGTTACTTCAGCATTTTCTACTCTTTCCTGACTATTATAATGGGGAATTTAACACTTGGTTGGATAAAGATATACCAGAGCTATGATTTTCTGAAAACAAGGGGAAACTATACAAGAAAGGTCAATCAGATATCACACCTAATTAAATGGTCAATCTTGAAATCCACTGATGATCTTGCAATCAGGTAAGATGTGTCTCTGATGGAAGGCAATATGGCATATACATCATCTATGTTGTATTCTAGCCAAAAATGCTTAATATTACTGTAACCATATCTTTAACTCTAACTTCCAGTAAATAGAACATCATAGGGATAGAGGAATAGGCTGACACCATAAATCCCAAAGGTAAAACTAATGACAAGACAATTAGCTTGGTCTCTTCAACAGATTGGTGTCATAAAAAAGAGAGCAATGACTACATGCAGAGGCTTAACCTAATGCAATGTGGTTGTCCCAAATTGTATCTGGATTTGGATAAACCATCCACGAAAGTGATATGGAAGATAATGGGTAAATTTTAATATAAAATAGATATTAGATAATATTGAGTAATTGGTAGTAATTCGGTTAGGTCTAATAATATTATTTTGAATATGTAGGAACATGTTCTTATTGTTTAAATACTAATTCTAATATTTAAAAGTAAAATGTCAATTTTAAATATATTGGTATACTGAAAATAAGTCTTTAAAATATCTGAGTTCCATAATTGGTGACAGAAATATTAGTCTAAAAGCTATACATAAAAATTTGAAATGAATTAAGTTGAAAAAGACAAAAAAGATGGAGACTTACGTAGTTTATATTTCTGTTTGTAATTACATATGAATTAATTTTAAGCTAGATTTCCAGTTTAAGGTTTTACAAATTGACAAAAATTATCTATTTTATACAGGATTATCTTCACAGGTTTCTCCTACTATTTTAATCTAATCATTGTCAGACCACTGAACCAATTACCACTTAGATGAGTCAGCTCTACTGTCTGATACTGTTTACTGCCGAGTGAAAATCAATAGAATCAGTCATCATTATCTACTTTAAAGAATGTGAATATTGACTTTGGAAACGCCCAATTTATTGGTTTTTAGAACCCTTTCACACTGACTTGGAAACTTGCTTTCTATCTCAAACTATCTGGTGCATAATGAGGTCCTATGTTATCAACTAACTCCCGCCTACCTCTTGTCTGACTTATACCACCATTATCTTGTTCTCTGGTGTCCAGAGACATGGCCTTCTTTCATTTCCTAGAATAGGCTGTGCTCTCTCTTGCCTCAGAGACCTCAGTCATACAGATTTCTCTGCTTGACTCTTTTTCTTCTCTCTCTGTAACTAGATAATTCTTACATGCACTTTAGAGAAAAATTAAAAATGCCCCCCAGGAAAAATTTTTCAGATGTCCCAGACTAGGTAGGACTCCCCACAGCCTTGGTCATATTCTAGTGTTATTCTAAACTTTCCTTCAAAGCCTTAGCATAGTTTGTATTTATACACATATTTTTGTGATATCTATATCCTGTGGAGTGTCAGCCCCTTGAGGAAGATAGTCATTCTTCTTCTGTTTACTACCATATTATCTTCAACTAATGCTGCGTCCAGCACTTAGAATGTGTTTAGTAAAGATTTGCTCTGTGGAGTTTATGAGTTTGGGGATGTGAGGAAGTATGATATAGTGAAACCCTGAGAAAATATAGTTTCTTACTTTGTTCATTATTCATGGACATATAGAGGTGCTGAGTAAAAATTTTGTTGTGCAAATGAAAGATATTGTAAAAAAAAAAAAAAAAAAAAAAAAAAAAAAAAAAAAAAAAAGCTTCACCTGAGTCTTATTTTAGTTACATAGCTTCTGTAGTCTTAATCTTCACTACTGTAGGTTGCAGTCAATTATCTATAAAATGAATTGTTTAAAGGATGACTTAGAAGGATATTTTCAGCACTAAACAGCTATAAAACTAGGATTTTCAATTGTTTACCTTGCTATTGCAATCACTTTGTTTGATGCTAGTAATGTGAAAAATCAACAGCACTGGATCAAGCAATATTTTATTTATCAAGCAAATATTTATTGGACAACTATGTATTTATTTTAATTCAAATAAATATCTCAGCAAGGCTTTTGTGAAATTTGACAAGGTAATTTTTACATTTATATGGAAATGCGAAGGACAAGAATACTCAAGATATTTTTAAAGAAGAATTACATAAGGACCCACAAACTATCAGATAAAATGTCTGATTGTAAAATTCTCTAAAACAGTATTGCGTTCGTACACAGATGAACAAATAGACTGAGGAATGGAATCGAGAGCTCAGAAACAAGCCCATACATCTACATCACCTTGATATGTAGTGTACTTTCATTGTATAATCATTGAGAAAGAATGGAAATATCAATAAACTAGATTGAAAAATGACAATTGTGCCCCTAACTAAATCATCACAATTATCTTCAGTATCATCAACATGATGGTAGATTAAGTAAGTGTGAAAAAACTATAAAGATGTATAATAAAAGAATATTTACTCAGACGAGGTAGGAATTTAAGAACCTCAAAGGACTAAAACATAAAGATACTGGTAAACTAGATGACATGAAAATGAAGAACTATTCATAAAAAATATAATTCAAAAAGTGAAAATAAAAGTCAAAATCTGAGAGCAGATATTTTCAACACATATAATTGACAAAAAATTTATAGCCAGAGTGTATTAATATCTGCTTCAAATCAATAAAAAACCCACAAAAATTGGCAATGATTTTTAACAAGCACTTAGAAAACATAAAAAAAATCCAGAAAACCAATATACATATGTAAAGGCACTCAACTTCATTAGCAATCAGAGAAAGACATATAATTTAAGCCACAATGAGGCAGCTCTTACACATATTGGACTGGAAAAAATGAAAAAACAAAACCAAATGAAATTAAGTTTGGTAGAGGATCATATCAAGGAAAGTTGCCACACATTTGATTTCAAGCATTAAGAATATATGCCTCCACTTAGCTTATCTATCAGCACCAAAAGCTAAGGCAGCCTGTGTCCATAACTATTCCAGGAGATGCTTGGTTGTGAAGATAAGGCTTTAAGCTAATAAATAATGTCACTGTTTGCTTCAAAAAATTTCTGTTAATCAATATATCCAGAAAAATAGTTTGTTCTTCTGACCTGGACAAGGAGCTTCTTTATCAACAATCCTCCCTTCAGAATGTCCACCAATTCTAAATGACTGTAACACATTTTTCTCACTGACAATCTTCTGACATTTTTCTGACTTAAAACATCCACCTTAAAATTTGAGCTCAGTTACCCAAATCCTACATAAATCCAGGATAGCACCTACTGAGATATTACAATACTAAACTCAGTCAAGATAGTGCTCTTCCTTTGCGAAGTAGGTGCAGTAAGTTCTGCCTTATCAACAGGCCATTCTAGTCTTTTCAGGAATTGACAGTCAACTATTCTACCAATTTGGCATTACCCAGTAGAGTTAAAGATACTAATTCCCTATGAAGCAGTAATTACATTCCAGCATATATATCCTAGAGAAACTTTTGTACTAGGGACATGTACAAGAATACTCTTAATCATTTTTGGAAACAATAAATGCCCATCAACAGTAGAACACTAGGTAAACAAATTTTGGTACATTTATGCAACAAAATGCTTTACAGCAATGAAAATAAACTGCTGCTACATCTATCAACATGGAGAATGAGTAGGGAAACCAGGCCCCTCTTCATTATCAATCAAAGTTTCTCTAACTACTCTAAAACACAAAACCAGGTTTACATATCTTTAATGTATATTCTTTCAAGTCAAATACACTGTTGTTCTTCTAAACAAATATTGTGACTCTTTTCCTTTTCAAATATATCTCTGGATTTCCTTTCAGAGATGTGCATTATCTTGTTCACTGTGCTTATCTTAGTTTCAGAATGTATATTTGATATCCCATATTGTCACTCCTGCTTTCAAAACATATACTTGAATCACTTTTCTTTTTTTTTTTTTTTAATCATACTTTAAGTTCTAGGGTACATGTGCACAACATGCAGGTTTGTTACATATGTATACATGTGCCATGTTGGTGTGCTGCATCCATTAATTTGTCATTTACATTAGGTGTATCTCCTAATTCTATCCCTACCCCCTAACCCCTCCCCACAATAGGACCTGGTGTGTGATGCTCCACTTCCTGTGTCCAAGTGATCTCATTGTTCAATTCCAACCTATGAGTGAGAACATGCGGTGTTTGGTTTTCTGTTCTTCTGATAGTTTACTGAAAATGATGGTTTCCAGCTGCATCCATGTCCCTACAAAGGACACAAACTCATCCTTTTTTATGGCTGCATAGTATTCCATGATATATATGTGCCACATTCTCTTAATCCAGTCTGTCACTGATGGACATTTGGGTTGATTCCAAGTCTTTACTATTGTAAATAGTGCCACAATAAACATACGTGTGCATGTGTCTTTATAGCAGCATGACTTATAATCCTTTGGGTATATCCCCAGTAATGGGATGGCTAGGTCAAATGGTATTTCTAGTTCTAGATCCCTGAGGAATCACCACACTGTTTTCCACAATGGTTGAACTAGTTTACAGTCCCACCAACAGTGTAAAAGTGTTCCTATTTCTCCACATCCTCTCTACCACCCGTTGTTTCCTGATTTTTTAATGATTGCCATTTTAACTGGTATGAGATGGTATCTCAATGTGGTTTTGATTTGCATTTCTCTAATGGCGAGTGATGACGAGCATTTTTTCATGTGTCTGTTGGCTGTTTGAATGTCTTCTTTTCAGAAGTGTCTGTTCATATCCTTTGCCCACTTTTTGATGGGGTTGTTTATTTTTTTTCTTTTAAATTTGTTGAGTTCTTTATAGGTTCTGGATATTAGTCCTTTGTCAGATGAGTGGATTGCAAACATTTTCTCCCATTCTGTAGGTTGCGTGTTCACTCTGATGGCAGTTTCTTTTGATGTGCAGAAACTCTTTAGTTTAATTAGATCCCATTTGTCAATTTTGGCTATTGTTGCCATTGCTTTTGGTGTTTTAGACATGAAGTCCTTGCCCATGCCTATGTCCTGAATGGTATTACCTAGGTTTTTTTCTAGGGTTTTTATGGTTTTAGGTCTAACATTTAAGTCTCTAATCCATCTTGAATTAATTTTCATGTAAGGAGTAAGGAAAGGATCCAGTTTCAGCTTTCTACTTATGGCTAGCCAATTTTCCCAGCACCATTTATTAAATAGGAAATCCTTTCCCCATTTCTTGTTTTTCTCAGGTTTGTCAAAGATCAGATGGCTGTAGATGTGTGGTATTCTTTCTGAGGACTCTGTTCTGTTCCATTGGTCTATATCTCTGTTTTGGTACCAGTACCATGCTGTTTTGGTTACTGTAGCCTTGTAGTATAGTTTGAAGTCAGGTAGCGTGATGCCTCCAGCTTTGTTCTTTTGGCTTAGGATTGTCTTGGCAATGTGGGGTCTTTTTTGGTTCCATATGAACTTTAAAGCAGTTTTTTCCAATTCTGTGAAGAAACTCATTGATAGCTTAATGGCGATGGCATGGAATCTATAAATTATCTTGGGCAGTATGGCCATTTTCACAATATTGATTCTTCCTATCCATGAGCATGGTATGTTCTTCCATTTGTTTGTGTCCTTTTTTATTTCACTGAGCAGTGGTTTGCAGTTCTCCTTGAAGAGGGCCTTTACATCCCTTGTAAGTTGGATTCCTGGGTATTTTATTCTCTTTGAAGCACTGTGAATGGGAGTTCATTCATGATTTGGCTCTCTGTCTGTTACCAGTGTATAAGAATGCTTGTGATTTTTGCACATTGATTTTGTATCCTGAGACTTTGCTGAAGTTGCTTATCAGCTTAAGGAGATTTTGGGCTGAGACAATGGCGTTTTCTAAATATACAATCATGCCATCTGCAAACAGGGATAATTTGAATTCTTCTTTTCCTAACTGAATACGCTTTTTTTCTTTCTCTTGCCTGATTGCCCTTCCTAGAACTTCCAACACTATGTTGAATAGAAGTGGTGAGAGAGGGCATCCCTGTGCCAGTTTTCAAAGGGAATGCTCCTGGTTTTTGCCCATTCAGTATGATATTGGCTGTGGGTTTGTCATAAATAGCTCTTATTATTTTGAGATACGTTCTATCAATATCGAATTTATTGAGAGTTTTTAGCATGAAAGGCTGTTGAATTTTGTCAAAGGCCTTTTCTGCATCTATTGAGATAATCATGTGGTTTTTGCCTTTGGTTCTGTTTATATGTTGGATTACGTTTATTGATTTGCATATGTTGAACCAGCTTTGCATCCCAGCGATGAAGCCCACTTGATCATGGTGGATAAGCTTTTTGATGTGCTATAGATTCGGTTTGCCAGTATTTTATTGAGGATTTTTGCATCGATGTTCATCAGGGATGTTGGTCTAAAATTATCTTTTTTTGTTGTGTCTCTGCCAGACTTTGGTATCAGGATGATATTGGCCTCGTAAAATGAGTTAGGGAGGATTCCCTCTTTTTCTATTGATTGGAATAGTTTCAGAAGAAATGGTATCAACTTCTCCTTGTGCCTCTGGTAGAATTCAGCTGTGAATCCGTCTGGTCTTGGACTTTTTTTGGTTGGTAGGCTATTAATTATTCCCTCAACTTCAGAGCCTATTATTGGTCTATTCAGGAATTCAAATTCTTCCTGGTTTAGTCTTGGGAGAGTGTAAGTGTCCAGGAAATTATCCATTTCTTCTAGATTTTCTAGTTTATTTGAGTAGAAGTATTCACAGTATTCTCTGATGGCAGTTTGTATTTCTGTGGGGTTGATGGTGATATCCTCTTTATCATTTTTTATTGCATCTATTTGATTCTTCTCTCTTTTCTTCTTTATTAGTCTTGCTAGTGGTCTATCAATTTTGTTGATCTTTTCAAAAAATCAGCTCCTGGATTCATTGATATCTTGGAGGGTTTTTTGTGACTCTATCTCCTTCAGTTCTGCTCTGATCTTAGTTATTGCTTGCCTTCTGCTAGCTTTTGAATGTGTTTGCTCTTGCTTCTCTAATTCTTTTAATTGTGATGTTAGGGTGTGAGTTTTAGATCTTTCCTGCTTTCCCTTGTGGGCATTTAGTGCCATCAATTTCCCTCTACACACTGCTTTAAATGTGTCCCAGAGATTCTGGTATGTTGTATCTTTGTTCTCATTGGTTTCAAAGAACATCTTCATTTCTGCCTTCATTTTGTTATGTACCCAGTAGTCATTCAGGAGCAGGTTGTTCAGTTTCCATGTAGTTAAACAGTTTTGATTGAGTTTCTTAGTCCTGAGTTCTAGTTTGATTGCACTGTGGTCTGAGAGATAGTTTGTTATAATTTCTGTTCTTTTACATTTTCTGAGGAGTGCTTTACTTCCAACCATGTGGTCAATTTTGGAATAAGTGTGATGTGGTGCTGAGAAGAATGTATATTCTGTTGATTTGGAGTTGAGAGTTCTGTAGATATCTATTAGGTCTGCTTAGTGCAGAGTTGAATTCAATTCCTGGATATTCTTGTTAACTTTCTGTCTCCTTGATCTGTCTACTGTTGAGAGTGAGGTATTAAAGTCTCCCTTTATTATTGTATGGGAGTCTAAGTCTCTTTGTAAGTCTCTAAGGACTTGCTTTACAAATCTGGGTGTTCCTGTATTGGATTCATGTATATTTAGGATAGTTAGCTCCTCCTGATGAATTGATCCCTTTACCATTATGTAATGTCCTTCTTTGTCTCTTTTGATCTTTGATGGTTTAAAGTCTGTTTTATCAGAGACTAGGATTGCAACCCCTGCTTTTTTTTTGTTTTGTTTTGTTTTTGTTTTTGTTCTCCATTTGCTTGGTAGATCTTTCTCCATCTCTTTATTTTGAGCCTTTGTGTGTCTCTGCATGTGAGATGGGTCTCCTGAATACAGCACACTGATGGGTCTTGACTCTTTATCCAATTTGCCAATCTGTGTCTTTTAATTGGACCATTTAGTCCATTTACATTTAAGGTTAATATTGTTATGTGTGAAACTGATCCTGTCATTATGATATTAGCTGGTTATTTTGCTCGTTAGTTGATGCAGTTTCTTCCCAGCATTGATGGACTTTACATTTTGACATGTTTTTGCAATGGCTGGTACCTGTTGTTCCTTTCCATGTTTAGTGCTTCCTTCAGGACCTCTTGTAGGGCAGGCCTGGTGGTGACAAAATCTCTAAGCATTTGCTTGTCTCTAAAGGATTTTATTTCTCCTTCACTTAAGAAACTTAGTTTGACTGAATATGAAATTCTGGGTTGAAAATTCTTTTAAGAATGTTGAATATTGGCCCCCACTCTCTTCTGGCTTGGAGAGTTTCTGCCAAGAGATCTGCTGTTAGTCTGATGGGCTTCCCTTTGTGTGTAACCCAACCTTTCTCTCTGGCTGCCCTTAACGTTTTTTCCTTCATTTCAACTTTGGTGAATCTGACTATTATGTGTCTTGGAGTTGCTCTTCTCAAGGAGTATCTTTGTGGTGTTGCCTGTATTTACTGAATTTGAATGTTGACCTGACTTACTAGGTTGGGGATGTTCTCCTGGATGATATCCTGCAGAGTGTTTTCCAACTTGGTTCCATTTTCCCAGTCACTTTCAGGCACACCAATCAGACATAGATTTGGTCTTTTCACATAATCCCATACTTCTTGGAAGCTTTGTTCATTTCTTTTTACTCTTTTTTCTCCACACTTCTCTTCTCACTTCATTTCATTCATTTGATCTTCAATCGCTGATACTCTTTCTTCCAGTTAATCGAGTCGGTTACTGAAGCCTGTGCATTTGTCACGTATTTTTCATGTTATGGTTTTCATCTCTATCAGTTCTTTTAAGGTCTTCTCTGCATTGATTATTCTAGTTATCCATTCTTCCATTCTTTTTTCAAGGTTTTTAGTTTCTTTGCACTGGTTACGTAGTTCCTCCTTTAGCTCTGAGAAGTTTGATAAACTGAAGCCTTCTTCTCTCAACTTGTCAAAGTCATTCTCCATCCAGTTTTGTTCCATTGCTGGCAATGAGCTGCATTCCTTTGGAGGGGGAGATACGCTCTGATTTTTTGAATTTCCAGCTTTTCTGCACTGCTTTTTCCCCATCTTTGTGGTTTTATCTGTGTTTGGTCTTTGATGATGGTGATGTACGGATGGGGTTTTGGTGTGGGTGTCCTTTCTGTTTCTTATTTTTCCTTCTAACAGTCAGGACCCTAAGCTGTAGGTCTGTTGGAGTTTGCTTGAGGTCCACTCCAGACCCTGTTTGCCGGGGTATCAGCAGCGGAGGCTGCAGAAAATAGAATATTGCTGCACAGCAAGTGTTGCTATCTGATTCTTGCTCTAGAAGCTTCATCTCAGGGGTGGACCCCATCATATTAGGTGTGAGGTGTTGGTCTGCACCTCAGTTGAAAATGCAGAAATCACCTGTCTTCCATGTCACTCACGCTAGGAGCTGGAGGCTGGAGTTTTTCCTATTCAGCCATCTTGGGTGTGCGCCATCACTTTTCATATATAGACTAGAGGTCATTTTACATTTGTGTACTTTGAAATAGGGCTGCTTTCCTCTGAGTATTACTAAACAGTTCCTATAAAGATTTGGGTGATGAATATCTTGGGCGTATTTCTATATAGAAGAAGATATGTGAAACAGAAGTATTACATTGTGAGACTTTTACAGTTTTCAGGTTTTTCATGGTGGTCCATCTCCTTTATTTCTTCTTTCATGAAGATCTTGAGTAATCAATAAAAGCATTATTTTACATTCTTGAATCTGAAAGTTTTATGGACACAAGAGTAAATCTTTTTTATTTATTTATTTGTTTGTTTGTTTTTTGAGACAGAGTCTCATGCTGTCTCCTAGACTGGAGTGCATTGACACAATCTCGGCTCACTGCAATCTCTGATTCAAGGGTTCAAGCGATTCTCCTGCTTCAGCCTCCCGAGTAGAGTAGCTGGGATTACAGATGCACATCACTATGCCCGGCTAATTTTTGCATTTTTAGTAGAGACAGGGTTTCACCATGTTGGTCAGGTTGGTCTCAAATTCCTGACCTCCTGATCCACCCACCTCAGTCTCCCAAGGTGCTAGGATTACAGACCCGAGTCACTGTGCCCAGCCAAGAGTAAATCTTACAGAATTAAAAAAAAAAAAAAAAAAAAAAAGCACAAAAGCATGCATATCCTCTAATTCTGTTTTATAAGTTAAAAAATGGGGAGACCTAAAAATACAGTTTAATGATGCATATAGAGATGAAAACATTTAAAAATGCAAACAAAGAACTCTCAGAAAACTAAACACATAGTTATCCCTTTTATAAAGATTCGGAATAGTGATTGAGAAGAGACACCCAGGGAGGGGTCTTTTAAGAGACTGGCATTGTTCTGTTTCTTTACCTGGATTGTGGTAATATGGCAATTCAGTTTATGATCATTCTCTAAGACACAAATGTGTTGTATACTTTCTTTTGTGCACATGAGGCAATTTCCAATAAAAATTATAGCATATAGTTTCATTTTTAATGGTATGTATTGGTAACTAGTATACCTGGCATTTGAATCATGCAAACAAGTGTACTTTTTATGCTTAAATTTGATTTGTTATGGGAATAATATTTATTTTCATCCTTTCTTACTTAATTCATAATTTTGAATAATCTACAAAATAGCTATAAGTAGGAAAATTTAGCCTGAGAAAGAGAGTGCCTATGTTGGGTATGGAACCAGAATGTAAGTGCATGTACTCTGAGAAGACAAATGTGAAACTGGTGAGGAAATGACATGTTCCTCACGTTTACTTTTATGCAAAATGGTCAATATATCACGGTTGGAGTAGATAAGAAGACTTGCATTGAGAGGAAGCAATCACGTTGTTTTTGTTTATTCCCATGCTATGCTTTAAATTGCTCTTTAGTGATTTGTTCAACAAATAATTACTGAGCACCAACTATGAGTCAGCCTCTGAAGATAAAACTTGGAAACAAACAGACGTAGTCCCTGCCCTCAAAGAACTTATATTCTAGTGGATGCAAGACAAAAAAAAAAAAAAAAAACAAAAACAAAAACAAAACAAAACAAAAAAAAACCTGAAGGAAGGGAAAAGGGAAAGAAAACAAAGAGGGAAGAGGAAGAAAGGAAAAAATAAATACTAATTTTACAATTTACAAAAAGTAAGACCTTTGAAGAAAAAGTTGAATGAGAAGGTAGGGATGAGGGAGGGTGCTACTTTAAAAAGCATCTCCAGGAAAGGCTTGAGAGACAAAATGGCATTTTAATGGAAACCTGCCAGAAGCCTAGGAGTGAGCCACATGCATATTCAAAGGGAGAGTGTTCTAGAGAAAGCTAATCATGAGGTAAGAGGAAAGAAGAAATGGAAGATGAAGTCAGAGAAGGGTCACATTTGAACATCTGAGCAATGAGGTACAGGAGCCAGTGGATAAATGCATACCTTTTTTTAACCTTGACTTTCATAGGACTTCTCAGTCATTCGCTAGGAATTGAGAAAGCAGTTGCCTATTGAAATAGACAATTCAGTGATGAATCTATGTATTGGCTCTCTCTGTTCCTATTTAAGAGCCTTTGCAATGCTTATTGACACATAAAGTAAATCATATTGCAATTTTCCTGGATGTCTGCATTTTCCATATGATTTAAATTTTTTTAAATATAAAAATAACATATATCTCTTGTCAAACATTGCATTATCATTAATTAGAACATGGTATGCATATACACTCATGTGTATTAAACATTGATTGTGTGACAGAATAAATATATTCTTCAAATGAATGAAAGGTAAGACAGTTAATGCTATTGTGAATAAAGAGAGTTTTTCTATATACTATAAATAAATATTTATGAAAAAGGCATTGTGGAGTAAAATAATGATGCTTCCTGGGAATCAGAACCAATCATTTGTAATCTATGCATATCTCACCTCTCTGTACAAGGAGAATAAAAATATTTTCTTCGTAGGATTATTATGAGGATAAAGTGAGAACACATATATCATCAATAAATATTAGTTCTTTTCTCCTCATTTGAATTTGTAACATGAGGGGAAAAAGACACCAATGAATATTGACACTTCTTCACAATTAAGGGTGCTGATAAATTAATATAAGTGACATTGTCTATCTTGCTTAAATCACTTTTCTGCATCATTTGTGGCCTGTTACCTTTCTCTTATTAATAGTATATGAATTATTCTTTGTTGTGCATCTATGGGCAATCCACAGGAAGAATGAATCCTACTATTTAACTGAAAGAAAAAATGTAATCTAGAGAGGTTTAATGAAGTTCACGTTGCTACAAAAAAGCAAAATCTTTCTTTGTTGTAAAATACTTTTATTATTTATTCAAGTCATCTGACATACAAATCACATTTTTAAACTTTCTATTCTGAAGCATCTCTGCTTTCCAAGATTCTCTTCAATCTCTAGTTCATGCACTAACTACTTGGTCCCATGTTCCCAGTCTTTTAGTGTATCCATTCTGGCATATCCAACTGTCTTCACACCCCCTTCCACTGAGTGAGAAATTAGCCAAGAATACTAAACTCTACAAGCAGATACGATGAACTATAATTTCTTGGTCTTTCTTAGCTTTGTTCTTCCAAACTGGGCTGGAGCAGGGGGTATTTAAAACACCCACTGTAAACCATAGAAAATGTTCCTATTCAAGATTTTAAACTGAGAGGACTTTAAATATATCCAATAAGTGATTTTTTAAAATAAAAAGGTAAGCTAAAGGTGTGGAGAAAACTTAGTGTATCAACCACAAAAGTATTCACTATTCTCTGTATACTTAAAAATAGATTACGTTTAAGAATAACTCTTTTGAAAAAAAAAAAAAAAAAAACTGCTGCTGGCAGAAACTAGTTCAGTAGATAAACCAGTATGGACAAGTGAAATGATTAGTTAACAGGTGGAACTGTTTGCTAGAGAAGATCCGTGAAGTTCTTAATTCCTGTTACTTAACTGTGACTCTCAACCCCAGCAACATTAGGGCAAATATGATGCTTTATGGTGTCGCTGAAAAGGGGACAAAGCACCTGCCAATCAAGAGATCTTCAAGGAAGAGATTCCACCTATATAGTAAAACATATCACAAGTCATTAATATGGCTGATTAGTGAAAGTCACTGTTAGGCATGTTGGGACATATAAAGACGGACAAGAAGGGATACATTTCACTACAGAAACTGTAATCTATTAAAGGAAGTAAAGCACACACAAGAACAACTACAATTCATTACAAAGCTGCCCAAGTAATTTATTTTTAGAGTAAAATATTTTGAATTTAATCATAATAGTAGGTATATAAAAAGCTCATGCATTTGGATCCTAATAACTAGTACTGAAAGAAGCTATACCTGTGCAATCCATGTTGCCAATTGAGAGAATACAGTCATCTTGGGCCAACTCTTAAAACTTAAGACACAAGGTCTAGGCACTTGGAGTCAAACAGGTTGATTTCACAATGAACTCGCTAGCATCAGGAAAATCCCCAGAAGTGGCAGCATGGTTGTCCCTAGGGCCCTCTGAAGGATGTGAATAAACTGAACGGTGTACCATTTTAGTAAGAGCATCTGAGTCTTCTATCTGAATCTTCTCTGAAGAAATAAGTGGGTAAGAAAAGGTGAAAAGGAATCACAGAATCCCTCTTTCATTTCCTTTGCTGTGGAAATCAGTTACGTGGATCGAATAAATATCTCTATGGCATATAAACTGATTGGCATTCAGGAGTTGTGGTTAATGTTTATTTATTGAATTTAGATACAATTTCTTATGATTCGAGCTAGCAATAACACACTAATTGTTCAAATGCTTTGTTCATTCATGTATTTTACAAATCTTTTTTCATGTTTATCACATATTCTTAAATTATCTGGTACATATTGATCTTTTTAAAATTATTCCAAACGTCACACATTTCTTTTATCCCTTCCTCCATTCTTCACATATTACATTTGATGTTAATAACTGAGCCATATAGCAACTAATGTAGTATCTCTATAGGTCCCTAAATATGCATCTCTGATATTTCAATTCCAAAGTCCATAAAATTCATTATTACTACCAATTCAAGCACCTAAGCAAAAGTGCGTATTTAATTGCTCTTAGTCTGTTTTGCTACAAAGAAGTACTGGAGTCTAGGTAATTTATAAAGAAAATAAACTTATATTATTTATTTGGCTCGCGGTTTTGCAGATCGTACAAGAAGCATGGCATCAGCATCTGCTTCAGATGAGAGCCTCAGGCTGCTTCCACTCATGAAAGAAGGCAAAGGGCAGATGGCATGTGCAGAGATCACATGGTGAGAGCAAGCCAGAGAGCAAGAGGGGGCTGGGGAGGTGCCAGGCTATTGTTAACAACCAACTCCAGTGGGAACTCACTTATATCTTTGAGAATGATATTAAACCATTTATGATGGATTCCCCCAATGATCCAAACACCTCCCTTGAAGTCCCACCTTCAATATTGGGCATCAATTTCAACATGAGGTTTGTAGAGGTCAAACAAACCAAACAATAGCAACTGTTAGATCAAATATCAACATCTTTGCTTTTGTCTGTGTATGACAAAGAAAAATTTTAGAAGAGAAGCTCTTCTAAACTATTACTGAAATAAAAATTTGAGACTTCTATTTGATAGACCAATCACTGATAGCCATGCCATATATCAAACACTGACAAATATATCTCAGACTAGAATATGAGAAATCAAATTGGGGCATGAGTAAATGCTGACAGCAAAGTTGAAGAATATTTAAAGTGGATAGTGTCACAATATCTGTATGCTTATTTCATTACATTGGCAATTATGGATTATTGGTTAAAAGCTGGATCAAATGTTGAAATGGAGAAATAGCAATAACTGTAAGTGAATTAATGACCACTTGTTCTCAACAAAATCTTTTCAACAAGAAGATCTTGGGTAATGAATTAAATCAAATATTTAAATATCCTGCTATACACACTATGCATTCAAATGTTTCTGGCATTGACAAGAATATTAACCCTTAAAAGACAGAAAGAAACTGTGTCTTAAAATATTTTATATTTTTTATAGTGCCTTATATTTTGAATGTAAATTACTATCCAAAAAATCAGTTGTGTATTAGCTAGTAGACGTGCTTACAGAGCTCGTCACATTAGTGGGGTTTCTTAAATCAGTGATTCCTAGAAGATTTTTTCTTTCTTTCTTCCTTCTTTACTTTTTTTTTTTTTTTTTTTTTTTTTTTGAGATGGAGTCTTGCTCTGTCACCAAAACTGGAGTGTAGTGGTGCGATCTTGGCTCACTGTAACCTCCACTTCCCAGGTTCAAGTGATTTTCCTGCCTCAGCCTCCCATGTACTGGGATTACAGGCACCCATCACCACATCTGGCTAATTTTTATATTTTTAGTAGAGACAGGGTTTCACCATATTGGCCAGGCTGGTCTCGAACTCCTGACCTCAGGCGATCTGCCTGCCTCAGACTTCTAAATTTCTGGGATTACAAGCGTGAGTCACCATGCCCAGCCGATTCCTTGACATTTCTAAGGGTAACCCACCTCTTTCAAGGTAAAAAGTATAACTGATGAACATTTTAGATTCAGGTTGGCAAATGAGTTTTTCTTATCTGTCAAAACCAATCAACTTTTAGTGGCAGTCTAGGGTGATATATTGAGGATGAGTGACTCAGGATCATTACGTGCAGAGGTCTACCAAGAGGGCAAACACACACACAGACACACACACACACACACACACACACACACACACACACACACACAATTCAGCATTTTCCAAAGATCAGTACTAAGATTGATTAGCATGATTAGCACTGAAAATCACAGCCATTAATTAGTCCATATCATATGTGTGTGTATGTGTGTGTGTGTGTGCATATAGGGGAATCTTCTATTATAGTTGTTCATGGGGACAGTAAGTACTCTCTCCAGAACACTTTAATATCAACATTAAACTCTGTCATAACAGGTTCCAAAACCTTCCCAGATTCTTCTGTTATGCTATGTAACATTTGATTCTTTGAAGGATATATTGTCTGGAGGTTTTAAATCTTTTTATTATACAGAAAGTTTGTTTAAACACATTTTTGGAGGGACATTTGATCTGTCGACCTAGAGTTATTCTGTTATGCGTTCAGTATTCTGCCCTTTGTCTCTGTACTTCTACAGCACCTTGAGAATGGTATTACTCAAGAATTATATGGAAAGGTAGAGCTCCTCTTGAAAGTGAGGAAAAAATGCAGAAATTAAAATCGAAATTCGAAATTCAGTTTCAACTTATTGACAGATCCCTAAAATAAGAAAGAAAGACTTATATTTAGAGCATACAAAATTCAACTATCACCAAAAATGTTACTTTATGGAATGAGATGACCATTTCCTGAATTAAACATGAAAACTTGTTAAAATAGTTTCATTGTGCCTTTAAAAAATTTTCACACTAATTATAGGTGATGAAAGAACTTTCCATTCTGATTTATACAAGTAATATATTTAGATTCTGTAACAAATACATGTCAAAATCAGTCTTTATGTATTTATAAGATTTTTAAAAGTATGCTTAAATAATAGCAGCCTTCTTTTCCTATCTTAATCAGTGCTAATAACAATTAATATATGGTAGCTTTTGATGAATTTGTGAAGTATTTACTTTGATGATTAACTTCTGTTTAAAAATTGAGTCAAATTTTGACAATCACATATTGTGTAATAATTGACTTTTGAGTAATAAAAACAAAAAGACAAAAGAGAAACTGATAGTATAAGGCATGTCTTTACAAATTATATTTGTTCAGCATAATGAAAAAGAATAAACCAAACCTCTCTAGGCAAGAGAAAATACAGTTGGCACAATCTCCAATTTCAGTAAATGAACATGTTAAGTTAAATTATGCACTTATGAGGAAAATACACACACCTATATTATTTCCTCTTCAAAGTGTAAGGGGTTGGTTTTAATATGCTATTATCTCCCTTGAGTACCTCCAACCAACAGTCTTTATTACAGAGTACAATCTTTGCATTGAAAATACATATTTGGGATTTTTGTTTGTTTGTTTTAGCTCATGTCATGAAAACTAGAAGTACAAATCTCTACGGACACATTTTGCATCTAGTAACAATAATTTGATATCGCAGAAAAAAATTGAATTTTTTTTAAAAAAGCTCTAAATCCATAGCTTCAGAATTACCTCAAATGTACAAATACACAGATTAGACTATCCTTAAACTTGTTTTCTTAAATAGAATACAATATTTTCATATTTTATTCAAACAATTTATCAACATTAGACATACCTGGAAGACAGATTTACTCATTCAGATAAAAAATTATAGCCAAGTTTTCTAAGCATTTAAAAAACGGTACCAGTAATTCTATTAGTTTGATTAACATTTTTGAAACTCAAAAAACTAAATAAAAGGTATTTGGGATCTTTCTTTTTCTTTTACTTTATAAAATGCTACAGAGATATGGTTTTAAAAGCTGTATCTTAGAACGGCATCTCAAGAGAATTTATTCTACAGTTTAGTCTGCCTCTTTATTCTATAGTTATAAAATGAGTAGATCATTTTAAGTTTTCAGTTACCATGCTCCAAGAATCCTAAGAATATTATAATGACTGATACAAACATATTTTAAACATGACATTTTAAAATAATTCAGATTTATATTTTGCAAGTCATGTATTTAAAATAGTATGTTAGCAAATATAAATCTATTAATGAAAGTGACCAAGGTTAATTGATTCTAAAGGACAATTGACAGCCAAATTGAATTAATATTTACAGAAATGGTTAACAATTAAAATTATTCAAATTTTTAAATCATTGATGACCCCACTGTTAACCTTTATTCACACCACTGCAAAACTGAGTTAAAATTTATAGCTATAAAGTAAGGGAAACTATAATTCTACTGCTAGAATTTAAACTCTATAAAAATTACCTTGATATCCAGTCTTTACACAAATATTTTCTTATTCTGAAATTTAATATCACTCTGACACTTCTTAACATATATAATGAAAACCAATACCATAATATTCCTACTACTTTTTCTTTGTCATATTGTAATACCCAAATAATTTTACTCAAAGACCCTCTTTACATATTACAAAAACAGGAAGAAACATATATCTATTTCTTCCTGTTTTTGTAATATGTAAGCAGAATTTTTTGAAAACCCTATATCATTAATCTTATATAATCTATACCATTGAAAAATAAGGATTTTTTTTTTCCAAACATGAGAAAAGCAATGAAAGGACAAGTAAACTGATATTTCTTGAGGAAACTTACAAGCAGAATTAGGTCATTTGCTGGTTTCCATGGTACCACACAGATCAGGGCATTTTTGTTTCACTAGATGTACCATTCATATTCAGAGATTTTTATATATACTATACAGCATTTGAGGTGCCAGATAAAAGGTACTGCCTATCCCATAATATAATAGATAGAGCTTCTTCTGGCACTCCAAGTGCCCTATATTCACATTTGATTTTTAAAGTATTTTTCTTCTAAATGTAGCTACAGTATTTTGTTTTATTTGTTTTAATACAAGTTACCAATTATCATTAATTGAGTGTTTATTAGGGGCAGTATTTAGCAAGAAAGTGCTAATAAAATATATTAAATCCAAAAACAAAATAAATACAGGATATTGCATCTGTTAAAAGTACACTAAAGTAATGAGGAACAAACCATGTGTAGCTTTTTACTGAGAATAGCAAAGATCTGAGGATTGGGCATAAATGAAGTGGAAAACAAGAATTCTAAAAAATTGGTTCAAAAGTTATAATGAGTGAGCAGTTGATTGGGTGAACACTCTTTTGAACATTTTCTCCTTATAATATTTCTTTCTCAAGGATTACATGAACCATTCTATCTTGGGTCTTTTAGCCTGTCCCATTTTACTCTTCCTCATCTGGACCAATGTTGCTAAGGTAACATCATCTACATTATCAGTCATGATGGAAATTTTCTGTAACTTGTGCTGCCAAATACAGTAACCACTATTATACATGATCACCAAGCATGTGCATTATGGCTAATGCTACTGAGAAATTGAACTTTGACTCTTATTTAATCTAATTATTTTTCATTTAAATCCACATGTGACTAGTGGTTACTATACACGACAGTGCATTTCTAGACCCCACTTCTTTCTCAGCTACAACCTCATATTCAACAGCCTTCTTGATGTATCTGACTAGGTGCTCTATAGTGCTACAAAACTCCACATATCCAATGTCAAAGTCATCATCACATTCTCCAAACCAGCCCCAATTGAATTAATAATTATGCAATAATGTCAACTTTTGAGATAGAACTACTAAAATTATATTTGACTCTTCACTCTACTTCATGTCTCCTATATCATACATCCTGTCCTTCAATCTTAAACCTGTCTCACAAATCTGTCTTCTGTTTTCCAAAATACATATCATTATTTTTCACACACTCTCATCAACGACCTGATCTTTAAAGCACTGTCAAAAGAAACTCATTGACATTAAGATCAAGTTGAAATTCCTTAAATTCTTAAAATGTCACCTCTCTGGTGAATTCCTCAGATCTCCTAGTCAGAGGCTGCGTTAGTCCATTGTGAGACTGCTATAAAGAACTACCTGAGACTGGGTAATTTATGAAGAAAAGAGTTTTAATTGATTCATAGTTCCACAGGCTGTACAGGAAGCACGGCTAGAAGGCCTCAGGAGACTTACAATCATGTCAGAAGGGGAAAGGGAAGCAAGTGTATCTTACCATGGGGGAGTAGGACAGAGAGAGAGAGAGAGAGAAGGGGGAACTGCCACACACTTTTAAACCACCAGATATTGTGAGACCTCATCCACTATCATGAGAACAATAAGGGGGAAGTCTGCCCCCATGATTCAATCACCTCCCACTACGCCGCTCCTGCAACACCTGGGAATTACAATTTGACATGAGATTTGGGTGGGGACACAGACCCAAACCATATTGGAGGCAAAAGCTCCATCTTCTTTCCTTCCATATTTTGTCCACATTACTATCATCTCTTTTAGTATGATATAATTAATTAAAATGATTTATTTACCTTGTTTATTCTCTTAGATCTCTCCTGTGTAGTAATCATTTGGGTATTCCAAGTGTCTTGCTGAATGTTGGGACTATAGTAGATTATTAGAATGTATAGATAGCTAAGAAAAATTTAGGATCTAAATGTTGAAACTTTAGAAACATGACTAGAAAATTCCTAGATGTGGAAGGAGAAATAAGCCTACTTTAAAACGTGAAACAAGGCCATTTTTATTCACTTATTAAAGGATTAAGCACCTAGGATTTACATTGGCATTTAATTCATGTTTAGGTTTAGTCAATGAATGAATTAGTTCAGTTTCTATGATAATTTTAATGTAATTATAGGAGATAAGAAAAACATCTTCAACACTGATGCAGCATGTGTTACCCTTCAGCAACTTTATATTGTACCACCGGACTGTCATTGAAGCCATGATGAATTACACCTATTGGCATCAACATTGAGCCTCATTCATTACTTTCTTGGGTTTCATGCTCTATATCAAAAAGACAAATGCCAAGAGAAATTCAAACTTTGTTAAAAAAAAAAAAAAAAAAAAGAACTGCAGGAAAACAGTGGACAGCTACTTTCAAGGACTCACAGTTCACATCCCATATATGAGTATGGTTTATTTATTTTATCGTTTAACATATGTCACTTGGGAGATAAATACTCTAAATGCCCTAACCAAACCACTATGAGATCTGTTCATGTCACAAAATTGCACTTCTACCCCACAAATTTATACAAATGATACAATACAATAAAATATTGTTTAAATTCAGCAAAACCCTATTTATAAATTATTAACTTCCTGATATGTAGAAATTAAAATTTAATTTGGCATGAAATCATACTTGTAATCTATAGCAAAGTCTAGAAGAAAAAGAGTTACTCATTGGAAGAGGATAATAGCTGTATTACATGTTTATATTTATATTAGATTTGCTTATGTTTATTTTTAATTAATTAGGTAATATAAAATATGTGATTGTGCTATGATGCTATATCAAATACAAACTTTTATTGGGAGAAATAAAAAGTAGTATCTTCAGAATTTCAATTACTTCTAGTTTCTTGAAAATGCTTTAATTTTGGCATAATACTAGTAATAATTGTGCTTCATAATTTTACCAAATGTTTTTCATATTTTTGTGAAAATTGATTTTGTCATAAGTGATAACTGAGAACGTATACCTAGATGGATTTTCAAATTTCAAAACTGAGTGTTATTTATATATCACACTATTATTCAGAATAGAAGCATACTATACCTGTGATATGTTGTGATACGTTGATAAAAATATCATTTATCCTTAGTGAA
This sequence comes from Piliocolobus tephrosceles, assembly GCF_002776525.5. NCBI lineage: Eukaryota > Metazoa > Chordata > Mammalia > Primates > Cercopithecidae > Piliocolobus > Piliocolobus tephrosceles. Next base: position 111,372,667 of record NC_045435.1, read on the forward strand.
AAAAAGTACTCTAAGGCCTCAACTCTTCATAAATTAAAATTTATATTCTATTTGTACACACTAACTTAGTGTACTCTTAGCATTTAAAATTAGTATGGTTATGTTTTTATATCTATATTATCCATATATATATAATAGTAAAAATGAAATTCAGAAAATGCAGATAAGGGCCTACTTGAAAGATTTTAATACTATTTTTTTAATAAGCTAATAGTAATACTGAATTAAATATACACTTTGTTTCTAGAGAAAATGTATACATCATCTATTTCAACCTCACAGAATCCTAGTGAGGAAGGGCATTATGAGTGTACTCCTTTTTGTCTTAGAAAATAAAACAAAGTTCTCCTAAATAGAATAACAATTTTGTAGCTAAGATAAAAACTAAAACCATGCCCCATATTTCCTACTTAGGTACTCTATTCAACCCCTCTATATATTTCATTTTGCTGTTGATAAAACTTGACATTAAAATGAAGTATCTATTAATTACTTCATGTTACGGTTTCTCAGTTCTGCTATTGGTGAAATAAGACTGAACTTGTGAAGCACAATTTTATTCCTTGACCAATGTTTCCAACATGAGTGCAAGTAGACATGATGAATGAGGAAACACAATCAACGCTGGGTAAGTTATATGTCATCATAAAAAAAACTCATGGAACTCTTGCTTCTGAACTTAAGCAGGTTTTAACTTCTCTTGGACATATAATTCTTTCCAACATCCACTTAATGGGTTAATAACTATCTGTTCACACATAAAACATATTTGAAAACACACGTAAAATATATTCCAATATCTGCGAACAAATTTGTCAACTTCTCTCTAATGGCCTCTAACTTTCTGTCTGTTTCACACTAATTAAAAAAGAACAATTGCATATGTTCGGGATGTGTTCTGTGCCCCTGTACTCCATTTCTGACCAATTCTTGCTTCCCAACATGTTCTCAGGAGTTGAAATTCTTTAGTGTGGCCAAGACTTCAGGCACTGAGGATCAGTATATGTTTATACCTCTGAAATGAAAAGCCTAGCATTTTCTCTGGCTGAGGATTTCTGATGCTAGACACCATCATTTCATTGTATGTCTCCTGTCAACATTGCCTCAAATTATCCCTTCCACAAAAATCCTTGATTGTACTGATTCACACAAAAGCAGAAAAAAAATGGAGAAAATATTACTATTTCATTGCCCTAAAATTTAATGCTTTTAATGTTTTGCTTAAAAATAAATAAATGTAGACTTTGAGTGTCTAGAGTATGTGAACAAATACATATATATATATTTTCATTGTATTTGAATTCATGTAAATATATATTCATATATGTATAGAAATGTATATGAATTCATAAAAATATATATCCATTCGTGAATGTTTATGTGTGTCTGTATATATACATATGTATATAAAATCTCCAAGTATTAGAAATATATCATATATGTTTATGAATGTATATGAATTCACTAAACTATATATTCATTAATACATGTTTATATATGTGTATATGTGTGTGTGTATATATATGTGTGTGTATATATATATATATAATCTCCAAATATTAGAAATACAGTTAAGATTTTGAATACTAAGGAGGTGTTTTGGGGGCACTTCTATCCTGCTACATACAAAAAAAAATATATGATCAAAGGAGGGAGATACTAAAAACTAAATGAAGAACTGGGATAGGCTTCCTGTTAGGTGATTTTGCCAAACATAATAAATGTATAGCTAAGATTTAGATATTTTGAGCTTAGAATAATTTTAAGTAAAATGTAATTCGAACTCCTCTCATTTTAAAGGTTTGGAAAAAATAAATTCACATGGCTCTTCAGAGTCAAAGACAGACACAGGCCTTAGTCTTTGTATTCCGTGCTCATTCTATTGACGCTCACTCCATTTGCTGTACCATATTTCCTCTTTTTAAAAGAAAAAGACAGCTACACAAACTTTCACTAAAATTTAAGAATGATTCAATCTTTCAAGAAAGCATATATATATATAAATAATTCATACATAAATATAAAAATATAAATAATCCGTGTATATATATAGATAGATAGATAGATAGATAGATAGATAGATAGATAGATAGATTATTTTAATGTACTAAAATGTCAGTATTCTCTACAAAGGCTATCCCCAAAAGGCAGGTGATGACAGGTTAAATAAATAATTGGTAAATGTAAAAATCCATATGATGCCATGTGATGTCAGGAACATTAAACTTATTTGCTCCATACTATGAATTTTAATTTTCTTTATATAATTCACTCACTGCTATAAAAATACAGACATTTCACAACTTATGATGGGGTTATGTCCATGAAAATATATGTTGAAAATGAATTTAATACAACTAACCTACTGAGCATTGTATCTTTGCTTAGCCTATCTTAAATATACTCAGACATTTATATTACCCTACAATTGGACAAAATGTAACACAAAGCGTGTTTTATAGAAAAAAGTCTTGAACATCTCATGTAATTTATCGAATACGGCACTGAAAGTGAAGAACGAAATGGTTGTATGGGTAATTGATGTAGTATTTCTACTAAATGCCTAGTGCTTTCGAACCACCATAGAGTCAAAAAACAGAAAGTTGAGCCATTACAAGTGGGGGGACATCTGTATGTTAAAAATATAAGTATGATTGCCATACAGTAAAAGACTTTCTTATTATAAATGCAGTCTTTTTCATTTTAAAAAGTAGCCTTTTTTTCTGCAACTAAAAAGTATCATAAAAATGTACCTTAACTATTTAAACAAACTATTGAAGACAGAAAAATGCAAAGGTCCATTTTGTATTTCCCCATAATCTAAAGTGATTTCTCTTGGTTGGTTATGTTCCTTTACTCCATCTACCAATAAAGAAGAACAAATATTTCCCACCTATTTATGAATGCATTTCTCCCCTACCTTAGTAATGGTTTCATGAAGGTCGAAAGATGGATCCATTTCTTCAATTTTTGTTGCTTGTGTAGAAAAAAGGGCCTCGGAGAGAAAACTTGGACCCTGCAGCAAATCAAAAAAGAAATATTTAAAACTCTTCATTAATTTTGTTTTTCAAGTGTTTATTGGATTTTCTTTAAAGATTAAAAAGGACTCTAAATTGTCTTAAGGTTTCTGTTGATTGCTGGATTTCATTCTCCTGATCTAATTACCATCACAGAATATTTATAAATTAAAATGAGTAGAATTCTATAACTCTTGACATTACATGTATTTACCAAAAAATATTTTCTTGCCAAAAAAAAAAAAAAAAACTTGACATTCTCTCTACCTTTTTTTTTTCAAATGCAGACTTATTGGTAATATATTGACTATAAAACCCATTTCTGAAATCCCATCTCTATTTTATATATTGTATGTTTTACAAGTGGAGGAATGGAATGTTTTTCCTAAACATGATTACCTAGAAATGCCAAGGCAGAGAGTGCGTGATATTTTAGATACTGCCAAACAAACTTCAAAACAATAGTAATACATATTTTTGGTAGAACTGCCACATGGCTTTATATGTTGCCAATGAAGTGGTAATACACTATATCAACTCTAGTGTTAAGATGGTTGAAACGCATCAGAGACACTAATTCATTTTGTACTTGCAAATGAAGCCAAGTTTCAGAATGCAAGAAGACATGGGATGCTGATAATGTTACTATCTAAAATAATATTGCTGGAGTTACCAACATTATCAGGGTGATACAAAATGATAATTGTTCACAATATAAATATAACTCTCTTTTTTTGAAAACCTGAAGAAACCAGATTATTTGTGTAGAAAACAGAAGACTTTGGATACAATATATGTGTATGACTAGACAGATCATAGATAGATAGATAGATAGATAGATAGATAGATAGATAGATAGATAACATAGATAGATAAGATAGATAAATAGATGATAGATAGATAGACAGATAGATAGATAGACAATTTTCTGAAGAGTTTCATAAGGAAGATAGATTTAACCCAATGTATGCCAACAATGTTTGCAACAGGGTAAGAAGGTTAAGCTGAATTTTTTAGAACTAGTATAGCAATCCAACAGCATTACAGAGTACTGTGGCATATATCAATGATAGAAGAGAAAGGTAAAATGATGTAGTACACAGGCTTTGAAGTTACACAGATAAAGACTGAAACCAACATAATTCTATTTCCCTATATATGAAACAATTCTATGACAAGGTAATTCACTGCTTATTTTTTAACAATATTGAGATCAAGAAAAGCAACCTAACTTCTTTCTCCAACACATACTCAAATTTTGGATAAGATTATGAATCAACCAAGCAGCATATGTATCAAGACTTGTTCATCAAAACATGCTTTGTGTTCCTCTTCTCATTGTGTCCACCAATCTCAAACTAATTTGTTAGAAACTTTGCCTAGTTTCGGCCGGGCGCGGTGGCTCAAGCCTGTAATCCCACCACTTTGGGAGGCCGAGACGGGCGGATCACGAGGTCAGGAGATCAAGACCATCCTGGCTAACACGGTGAAACCCCGTCTCTACTAAAAAATACAAAAAAAAAAAAAACTAGCCGGGCGAGGTGGCGGACGCCTGTAGTCCCAGCTACTCGGGAGGCTGAGGCAGGAGAATGGCGTGAACCCGGGAGACGGAGCTTGCAGTGAGCTGAGATCCCGTCACTGCACTCCAGCCTGGGCGGCAGAGCGAGACTGCGTCTCAAAAAAAAAAAAAAAAAAAAAAGAAAGAAACTTTGCCCAGTTCCAACCAGTATTCCACTTTGTAAGACTCGCCAAAAAACTCATACAGCTTAGGCTTAAAATATCATAAATGTCCTTTCTTAATTTCCTCATTTTGAGGACCTGGTAAAACTCAGGGTTATGAGTTGAATTGTCTCCTTCAAAAAATGAGTTCGGTTATTATCAAATGTACATATCATAATTAAGTACTCGGGATTAGGACTTCACAAATATATTTAAATCCTAACCCTCAGTACTTCAGAATGTGACCTTATTCAGAAATGGGTCATTGCAGACGTAACTAGCTAAGTTACAACAAGATGATACTGTAGTAGCATGGGTCTCTAAACCAATCTGACTGGTGTCCTTGCAAAAAGGGGAGACAGACATGCACACAGGGAGAACACCGTGGGAACATGAAGTCAGAGATCAGGGTCTTGGGTCTGCAAGCCAAGGAACACCAAAGACTGGGAACAAATCACCAGAATCTAGGCAAGAGACATGGAATAGATTCTCACAGCCCTTAGAAGGAACCCAGTCTGAGAAAACCTGGAAAAATGAGACGATGAACAAATAAAACAACTTTACTGTTGTTGAATTTACCCAGTTTGTGGTGTTTTGTTACAGTAGCCCTAACAAACTAATGCCCTCTGTTAAGGTGACATTCTCCCTTAATGCAATAAGCCTACTAAACTTAATTTTGGTTATCAATAATGATTTTGGGATATTTTAGGCAGTCAACATAGACATAGATTAAAATTTTAGTTTTATTACTAAACAATCTGAAGTCTTGTACTCGCCAAAGGAATAGTTACCTTATCTAAGAATTCTGGGTAATGATGTATGCTTCCCAGTGATTATGTAAATTGTCTAATGCCTGTCACACAGGAGACATTATGTTAATGGAATTATTAGTGTTGCTAAAAAATAAATATCATAGTGATGCTGTGGCAGTCGTATTGATGATGGTAACTAATATGGTTTGGTTGTGTCCCCACCCAAATCTCACCTTGAATTGTAGCACCCATAATCCCTACATATTGTGGGAGGGACAAGGTGGTGATAATTGAATAATGGGGGCAATTTCCCCCATCCTGTTCTTATGAGAGTGAGTTAGTTCTCATGAGATCTAACGGTTTTATAAGGGGCTTCCTCCTTCACTGAGCACTCACGTTTCTTCTCCCTGCTGCCATGTGAAGGACATGTTTGATTCGCCTTCTGAAGTGATTATAAGTTTGCTGGGGCCTCCTCAGCCATGCAGAACTGTGAGTCAATTAAACCTTTCTCATTTATAAATTACCCAATCTCGGGCATGTCTTCATAGCAGCATGAGAACAGACTAATACAGTAGTGTAAACAACAAAGACTTGTCAAGGATATTATATAGAAAGTGTCTGATTATGGCAGAATATTGAACTAAAGGAAATCTATGATCCTATGAGAAACAGTATGCAGTTTGCATTTCTATATGTTTTTTTCAAATAGAAATAACTTTGAATATACTTTATTGAAAGTTTGCCATGAACAATTTATTACATTCATTTTCATTTAATGATTAATAATTGAAATCCTTAAAAATTTGCCTCATAAGTAGTTTTAAATAAACTTCATAAGTAGTTTTATCTTACTAGTTTATCAGGAGAAAGAAAACTTCATAAATAGTGCAGAGATAAAGTACCAGCAAGCCTCAAATTGAAGGATTCCATAAAGATATATGTTGGGAGTTATAATTGACAACATTTTTATTGAACTTTCAATTATTCAGTGGGAGGACATGTTAATTTAAATTATTAATATATTTCTTATTGTCCAATGTAATCCCTTTCTTTCTTTTGCTCCTTCACTTATCTCTTGACATATCATTCTTTGTTGTTAGTGCCTTATTTATTTTATTATTAAAAAATACTCAGCTAACATACTGTGTGCCAGGTGTTCCACTACACGTAATACATGGTCCTTAATCTCACAGAGTTTAATCTAATGGGATTTGGACATGTAAAAACCAAATATCGCTTCATTTCAAAACATTAAGACAACATACCACTCTTTTTCATATACACATGAATATAACAATTATGTTTAATAAACATGTATTTATACAGCTTAATGTAAAAAATAAAGAAAAGATTACAAATAAGAATATGTGCTTTATGAAAGTCTTCTGTTGCTATTATATTGACAATAAATCATGGTTGTTCAAAAATATTTTTCATCTGTAGATGGACAAAGGAAAGTAAAGCAATATATAACAATTTAGAAAGTGCTTTTGTTTAGAAAAAATTATTGATATATCAAAATGAAGCAATTTTTAAGTAAATCAAGATATGGAAACCTGAATACTGAATGTCTGCCACTTGAAGATCATAGTAAGAATGTTACAGAAAAACGGATATTGATAATAGAAGTTTATCAAGGATACGGTGTAAAAATCAATTTTGCCATCTACAGTCCCTAACTTATTTGTCATTTGTGTAACTTTTAACAATATCTAGCACACTTTATCTTTCAACTCTTTTGTCTGAACTCCATGGTTTGACTTTCCTCATGTTTAATTTGTATATTACTCTCTACCTGTAACTTGATTTTATTTTATTCTTTGGAACTTCATGTTGTTTCTAGGCATTCTACCCTCAACCGTCTCATTTTCACGGGCTCTGTAGGGAGATTTACCTGCTTTTCTAGCTTTACCTACCAACTTCAGATCCATAGCACCCCACCACTATCTCTTATCCTGATCTCTGTTTACAATTGGTCATTTCTGTTTGTCTAGGAGACTCTTCAGACACATCAACTTGTTATGTTCCATTCTTGTTTGATAGAATAAATAGATTGATATTTAATTAATTTAGAAATTATAGAAATGTGAGAGTTTAGGGCAGAAAATCTTAAATACTTGAGGTGAGATGTTTGTGGGACATTCAAAAAAATCATCTAGATAGTGTGTGACTATATTGGTCTGAAGTTCAAGACCAAATTCTGAACTGGAGATATAACAATAATTTGAGAAACATACATGGTAGTTAAAATGTAATGTGAAACACATGTAGACTTAGAAGTATACTGAGTGTAGAACAAATCTCTGAGTGGTAAGATATCCGAGTGGCACCAATACTTAAGATGTGGGAAGATAAAAGCAAAACTCATGAAGATGTTATAGATGGAATTATCAGAAAAGTGTATGGAGAAGCATGTAACTGTTATTCCATGGGAATCAAAAAGTAGAGAATGGGAACAAATCATCAATACAGAAAAGAAAGCAAGGAAATACAATAAAATTAAGATGAAAATTATCCCTTAGAGGGGGCATTTCAGAGATCCCTGGTTTCTTTTGTCAGAGAAGATTCTCTGGAGTTGCAAGAATAGGATACAGAATAAAATCAGGTGGGGAGTGAATATGAGAAGTGAGACATTAACTATGAACTACATTATTCCTTCTAGAAATTAAGATTATTTTGAAAAGTTAAAAAATAAATTACTAGGTAAAGAAAGTTAAAGAATCAACAAAAAAGTGTATTCACTGTGTTTAAGATGACATGGACTTTTTTGTTGTTGTTGTTTTTGAGACAGAGTCTTGCTCTGCTGCCCAGGCTGGAGTGCAGTGGCTTGATCTCAGCTCACTGCAAGCTCCGCCTCCTGGGTTCACGCCATTCTCCTGCCTCAGCCTCCTGAGTACCTGGGACTACAGGCACCTGCTACAACACCTGGCTAACTTTTTTGTATTTTTATTAGAGACAGAGTTTCACTGTATTAGCCAGGATGGTCTCAATCTCCTGACCTCGTGATCCTCCTGCCTCGGCCTCCCAAAGTTCTGGGATTACAGGCATGAGCCACTGCGCCCAGCCAACGTGGACATATTTTTAATGCTAGAGAAAGTACCCAGAAGAGAAAAGATTATAAAAATACAAAAAAAAAAAAAAAGTGGAATAAATTAATGGGTCATAGTCTTCAGGAAAAGGAATTCAAAGTTCAATAAAGTTACCCAGAAAAACCATTGTAAGTAGATGAACCAATAGAAACAAAGATGTTGAAATGAGGGTGGGATGTAAATATGGTGAAATTCAGTGTTAGCACATACATGGAGGAGAAGAAAAGATTCCAGGGTCATGTTTAATTCAGTTCTAGACTACAGTGAGTTAACTAAACTTCAACTCACAACCACACCAAAATGAACCCTTTTGCATGTTTTTCAGAAAAATAATTTAAAACATTTTGTCACATAGGGTTAGTAGCGATTAAACTGAACAAAATCAATGCCTTTTCTTTAGTTAGTACTCAAAGATGCATGGTCTGGGATGATTAGAATTACTATAGTGCTTTCCATGTATTAGCACCGGGATAAGTACTCTCCATATGTCACCTAGTTTAATCAACAGATATACCTATCAGGCAGAAACTATTATTACTCCCTCTTTACAAATGAGAACCAATGAGTTCCAGTGCTAACCCAAGGTCATACCATGAATAAATGGTAGACCTAGGGTTCAAACCCAGGTTTATTCGAGTCTACAGCCCACACTTTCATTCCTGTATCATGAAACCTCTCTATGAACAAAGTTATTAACATCCAAGATTCTGTGTGTTTATGTTAACGAGGATCATTTCCCCACCTTTTGTTCCAATTTCCTGCAAGTGTTCATCTACTCTCCTTATGCAGCAAAAACATTATGCACAGTTTAAATGATATCATCAAAAACTCCTTGCTTAGACTAAATAAAATTAAATCTAAAAAGTCCCATGTGCATCTCTCACATTGCGATATTCTCTTTTCTGCAATCAGAAGGCATACATATCAATACTTAAATTTAACTTAATATATAAAATTAAAACATTGCAAACAAGCTTTGAATGGCACTGACATTCATAATATGCTGGACTGAGGAAAAAGATAATAACACCCATAAGTTTTGAAACATGACATTCTCATCACTATTCAAAGTAATATAGATCTGAGGTAATGTGGAGTTTAAACAGAAGCGTAACCATCAAGGGTCAAATGTGGAACAATATTAGCACATTGTTTTCTGGATATAATCAGGTTCATATTACACTTTTCAGGTCCTAGGAAAGTTTATAGCATTAGTTTTATTCAAAATATTCAAGGCACTTCTGTACTTCTATCACTCTTGATTTAATATCCTTATCTTAGACTTGGAAGAGATATTAGAAATGTTAATTCTACCCAAATATACAAAGTAAAACATGAAAAAAATCAAGTGATTAATTCTACAACGTCACAAAACAGTTGTTAGAAACTCGATGTTAGGAATCAACTCTGTGTGTCAGTGTATACATATATGTGTCCGGAATTCTTAAACATTTTGTTATTTCCTGTAAAGTACTTTTGAGGTGGGGGTAATTAATTGTAATGCAAATCTTAAAAATGTGAATCATTTCAATTAATACAGATATGTTTTCAGTCTTAAAGTTCTTATATGCCAATAAAGTACATCCATTGAAGGCAGTATTCATATTTTACGCTTTCTTCAAGCTAATCTCTGATGTATTTAGCCTTAATCACTGAATGTGTGCTTATCCTATCTATTATACATACCATGTATTATTAGCTAAGTAATTTACGTTTATGTAATTTTTTGTTACATCGCACTTTCTAGTCAGTTCAGGAGGCTGAGAAAGCTAAAGGACAACTACAAAGAAATAATAAAAGGTTCACTTAGCAGAGTATTTCACAAATGAAGTCATCTTATAATGAATGCCTTTAATTAATATTTTGAAGGTAAATAATTGAGTGAATAGATATGGCCAAGCTCTTAAACTTTCTTAATAAATACTAAACATCCCACGCAGTAAAATAAGTGATTAGTGTTTGTTAATGCTTCCAAATCTGTGCTGTCATTCTAAAAAGAAGAATCCATTTAGGAATATCTGGCATCAAGATCAGGAAAATGAGGAGGAACTCTGGAAAGGTTGGTTGTATTAATAAGCTGACTTAATAAAAGACTGTGATCACATACAAGATCCTATTTATCAGCCCCGCAATTTCTAAGATCTCATAGCACTAACTGTAAAGTGTTTATTATTAACTCTACTTATGAGTCACAGAGAGATCTCTTTTTACATCCTCTCCCTTTAACTTCCTTGAGAATTTGGTTTTGCTTTTGTTTGTTTACTTCCAGCAAAAGACGAGAAAGAGGCAAACAACTTGTTTGCAGGTACCACTGTGCAAGTGACCAATGCAGCATGATTTCATATCAGGAAAGAAAAAAATAATAATATTCTTTGTGTTTTTTTTTTTTTCATTTACACCCGAAGAGAGTTTTCTGAAGCCTAGATACCCTTCAGTTTATGCCCCATAAACAAACAAACAAACAAACAAAAAACCCAAAAAACAAAAACAAACCATCAGCTATGAGCTAGAAAGATGTTTGAGAACTCAGGAGCATTTTTGTTTTGCTGTCCATATTGATATCTGCACCCCTCTATTCATTCCCTGAGGTTTTATGGGAGATTCCTTCCTTGACTCTTCCAGATTCTTGTGGCTGTAAATATTCTTTAGTTGTAGCTGTGTAGCTCTTATTTCTGCTTTGTTCTTCACATGACCTCCTCCTCTATGTGTCATCTCTTCTCTCTGTTAGAGAAACACTTGTCATAGGATTCTGAGCCCACCCAGTTATCTCAAGATCCATAATCTCATTTTATTTGCACATATCCTTTTTCCATGTAAGTTCATATTCACAAGTTCCAGGATCACTTTAGGATCCACCAATTAACACACTATAATCCCCATGCCTTCAATAAGATTTCTAAACTAAAGCTTGGAAGAGTGCTTCTAAGAACAGATCTTAAGATTTTAATTCCAGTTCAGACATTTGCCTTCCTTCTCCTCTATTCAGGACTAACTATAAAATGGAAGTATTTTACATTTATAAAAGAACCTTTAAGTAAGGTGCAAATAAAAGCTGTATTAACTAAATAGTTATGGGTTAGCTACAAATAAATTTGTTTTTCTAGATTTGGGTGGTATTTACATTCATATACAATTGTCAAAAGATATCTAACTTAAAACTTAAGATTTGGGCATTTTTTATGTATAAATTATACCTCAAAGCAAAACAACCTTTCTATGGGACATTTCTATTATCCTAAAGAGATCCGTCTTGCCGTCTTTTTAGGTCAGTTTTAATTAAGTTCTGCTTTTCAAATAATTTCTCTATTTCACCTAAATTGTCCAATATATTGTTTTTAAATTGTTCACATCATCTTCTCATTACCTTTTTAATGGGATCTAGGTAATGTCTTCACTTTTATTCCAGGTATTGGTAATTTTTATCTTCTCTCCTACTCATCTGTTTAAGATTACTAAAATCTTGTCTGCTGTCTTCTTAATTCCATAATTTCTTAAAATTTACTGAGTGTTTTAAGGTTTTATGTGATGGTTTAATATACACTGTTTCTTAATTTTTAATTTTTATTCATATATAGTGTATGCCCATATTTATGGGGAAAATGAGATATGGGATACAAGTATAGTCACAACTATTTAAGATTAGTAAACTGTTGTTAATCACCCTCACTTTATGGATGAGAAGACTGAAATTCAGAGGCTTTATCTGACCAGATTCTGCTAGTAAGTGGCAGAATCTGGACTGGAATTCACATCTTCCTCGTCAATCTACTGCTGCTTACTTTCCATAACCCTGCATGTCAAGTACTCAGATAAAGCCAGGTTGACGGTTCCAGATAATACAGAGAACATTATAGAAATTGAAAAACAAAAATAAGAAGCGTTCGAGCCTGTGAAACGAAACTGAATACACTAGAGTTTGTTTTGAGATTTTAAAATTCATAATAAAATTTATCACATATATCAATTAAGTGATTGTTGAGCTGTTTTACAGCACTTGTTGAATGAATAGAGCCATAGAATTCTTTGACTTCCCTTTCTGGTTTCTCTACACTTTCCAAGGCTTAACTAGATGAGTATTAAATATAAATGCCTTTTTATTAATGAAATCAATGAAGTCTTTCTTAATAGCTAAAGAAAAGGGAGGTAAAGGATACGTGCAGTTCTAAAGAAAAATATTTCATTAATTTGATGTGTTAATACATATCATAACATTTCAATAATTTATAAAATAAACGTATTTATACACAATATTGTTATCCTTCAATTCTTCTGGCATTGCAAATGAAAATAAGTCCTTAAAATTTTGGTATGTGGGAGTAATAATAGGAAACTGAAAAAAGTCAAGAAGCTATTATCTAGAAAACGATTATAACTGCAGGACCCCTTCATCGCCCCTATCCAGCATGAAGTAGCTAGAGCAGTCATGGACCAAATTACCAACAGCAGTTGGGGTGTGCTATTTAGAGGGGGGATTGAGAGGTGACAATGTGCTAGCAGCCCTTGCTCTTGGCACCTCTTCAGCCTCAGTGCCCACTCTGGCGGTGCTTGAGGAGCCCTTCAGCCCACCACTGCACTGTAGGAGCCCCTGTCTGGGCTCGTGGAGGCTGGAGCCGGCTCTCTCTGCTTGAGAGAGAGGGGCCGGCAGGAACCAGGACTGCGCAAGGCACTCACTGGCCAGCGTGAGTTCCAGGTAGGTACCGGCTGGCGGGACCTGCACTCGGAGTGGTCGGATGGCCCCGCTGTCCCCAGGCAGTGACGGGCTTAGCACCCAGGCCAGCAGCTGCAGAGGGTTTGCCACGTCCCCCAGCACTGCCAGCTCACCTTGCCACGCTGGAATTCTTGCCGGGCCTCAGCCACCTCCCTGTGGGGCAGGTCTTGGGACCTGCAGCCCGCCATGCTGGAGCACCCCCTCCCCCCAGTGGGCTCCCATGCAGCCTGAGCCTCCCCAATGGGCACCAACCCCTGCTCCTGGGCACCCAGTCCTACCACCACCCAAGGGCTTAGGAGTGTGAGCACGTGGTAGGGGACTGGTGGGACAGCTCTGCCCATGGCCTTGGTGTGAGATCCACTAGGTGAAGCCAGCTGGGCTCTTCAGTTGGGTGGGGACTTGGAGAACTTTTATGTCTAGCTGGAGGATTATAAATGCACCAATCAGCACTCTGTGTCTAGCTAATCTGGTGGGGACTTGGAGAACTTTTCTGTCTAGCACTCTGTGTCTAGCTAAAGGATTGTAAATGTACCAATCAGCACTCTGTGTCTAGCTAAAGGTTTGTAAATGCACCAATCAGCACCCTGTTGAAACAGACCAATCAGCTCTCTGTAAGACGGACCAATCAGCTCTCTGTAAGACGGACCAATCAGCTCTCTGTAAAATGGACCAATCAGTAGGATGTGGGTGGGGTGGGATAAGGGAATAAAAGCAGGCAGGCTGCCAGAGCCAGAAGTGGCAACCCAGTCCGGTCCGTTTCCACGCTGTGGAAGGTTTGTTCTTTTGCTCTTTGCAATAGAGCTTGCTGCTGCTTACTCTTTGGGTCTGCACTGCCTTTGCGAGCTGTAGCACTCACCTCAAAGGTCTGCAGCTTCACTCTTGAAGCCAGCAAGACCAGGAACCCACTAGAAGAAACTCTGAACACGTCTGAACATCAGAAGGAACAAACTCTGGACACATTCTCTTTAAGAACTGTAACACTCAGGCGTGGGTCAGCGGCTCCATTGTTGAAGTCAGTGAGACCAAGAACCCACCACTTCTGGACACACTATGAGTTCAATAATAGCAATTTCTGTAGCTGTAATTTACTGAGTGCCTATATACTGTACTGTGAGGCAGTGTCTACGAAGGTACAGTTGTCCTTCGATACGCTTGGGAAATTTGTTCTAGAATTCCTGTGGGTACTAAAACTCACAGATGTTGAACTCCCTTACATTAAATGGTATAGTATTTGCCTATCATCTACACACATACTAGTATATTTTCAGTCATCTCTAGATTACTTATAATATCTAATACATTGTAAATACTTTGTAAATAGTAGTTACATATTGATAGTATTTTTCTTATTGTAGTATTCTATTGTCTTTTTAAAAGTATTTTAGATCTAATCTTGGTTGAATCTGTGGATGCAGAACTTGGAAGAAATGTACGGCCAACCGTATTTCTGCATGGAGAATTTTTTGAGGAAATTTTACCAGAAACTGTATTTAGAGGCCAAGCCTTGGAAATTAAATAATGGCTGAATAGATGGAGAAACCTAGAGAATTACCTACATAGAGGTATGTGTTTACACTTCAAAGGGGTATAAAACCCAGAACCATGGAAGTATTACATTCATAACAGTGCCTAACATAGGTTAACACTACATTGCAAAGGGGAGGACTCCCAGATCTTTCCCTTTATTCCTAAGGAGAATTTGTTGCCTTTATGAAAATTAACTTTCTCTCCCTCTCTTAGGAGGGGGAATGGGTGATGGTGACATATGTATGATAGTGCAGGAGACAGACAAATTCCTAGACAGGCAGGTCCCCGGCGAAACTTGACCTTCAAGCCAAAGACAGTTTAAAGCCTGAAAACCGAGCTGCCGGTTTTAGGTAGAATCTGTGACAGAGAGAGAGCTTCCATTCCTGTTTGCCCACTCTTTCCTGACTGGTCCTTTCCGAATAATGCTTTTTAACTAATTGAATGTTGCCTTTTCCAAAAATACCTCCGGTCAGAGCCTCCTCATTCCAAACCTACAAAAACCCTAAACTCAGTCTTACAGACTTACCCGCTTTGGGTCCCCTCTTGCAGCTGAGGGCTACCCACTTCAGGTGCCCTTTTGCAACTGAGCGCTTTCCTTCTTTCACTCAGTAAACTTCTATTCTTCCTTATTTGCTATCCTGTGTCCGCACATCTTATTTCTCTTGGTCACACGACAACCTGGAACCCGCCAAACTGCAGGCACAAAGACTGTAACATTCCTCGTTCCAGGTAGTAAGAACAAGAGAGCTGTGACATGCCCCTGTTGGCTGAGCTGCAGGCAGCAGGAACAGGAGAGTGGTAACACACCCCCTCCTGCTCCCCGAACTGCGAGAGTGAAAGAGCCACTGAGTGTCATTCCCTTCTGCCTGCTCATCTGCGAGTGGCAGGACTAAATGGACTTGTAACATGCTTCCACTCAGTGGACTATGGGAGAAAGAGCAGCTAAACTTATGGGGGCCAAGACCTCGAGACTCCCTGAGCTATAGCTGTAACATCCCTTGGGACGCTGCAATTGGTGGCATCTCTTAGTTTTCGGGTACCATTGCATTCTCTCCTCTTGGCGCTGGTGCCCAACGTGGATGCTGGTTGCAGCACACCCGGCTCAGCTGCGCGCTAAGCGTGGAGCCATGGCAGGGGCGGGATTCAAGCGAGCACGAGCTGAGTGCAGCCTGCCAGGTCGAGTGGGCGACGTGAGCCTGGTGGGCCCAAGTTAGGTCCCAGGTAGAGGCTGCAGCAGACACAGAGATGTCCACCTGGCGACGTGGCACCAAAGGAATCCTTTGTCATTTCTGGGGGCTTAACTGGGATTGGCGGAAGGGTGAGTAAGTGCTGTGACTTTAATTCCAAGGCTTCTTGCCTTAATTTCCCCCCCCCCCAAAAAAAGAGATGAAAATTCTGGCCCCTGTAGGCCACTTAAGAGTGAGTAGCGTGCCTGCCAGTTTTCAAGATTCAGGACAGGCTTGCTGGGGAGGACGTTTTCCATCCGCCATCACCCCTTGGGGGATTAGGCATTTGGCTTTGTTCCAATCCAGTTTGGCTTCATGGAGGTCTAGCCACCACGTGGGATTAGAATAAGGTCGTGAGGCAATTGAAGGTATCTGGCCAAAGCTACACGTTGGCATTACTTGAAAATTCCTGGACTGGCTCCAGTCCCCAAACAGTCCATTCGGGTGTCAGCACTAGGACCTCCAGTCTTTCCTATCACATGTTCTTTCTTTCTTTTATGGCTGTTATGGTGCCTATGTGTTTTTATATACAATGTTAAGGGTGTTGTTGCAAACCACAGAGACAATATAATGGGGTAGAATGTGCGCTTGGCTCAGACATCAGAAGTGTAATTCAGAACAATGTGGTTTCTGTCTATTCTTAGAGGCAAGGAGAATATAACGATTGAGAGTTTTCTTTCCCCTGTTGAAAAAATGTATTCGCACCGGGCAAGAGGCTATTTACCCCAGGCACTTTCCCTCCTCTGCATTTAAGTGTTTTTTTTTTTTTTTTTTTTTTCTTTTTTTCTTTTTTTTCCACCACGTTAGGAATCAACATAGTCCTGCAAATACTAGAAGAAGTTTTTCTATACAATGGATTATTTTCATTTTGGGAGGCAATCTTGTTAGTCCAGATCCCCAATGCCTGGGATTCTGTTTCTCTTTTCTTTTTTCTTTCTTTTTTTTTTTTTCTTTTGTCTGAGGAGAATCTGGTTCAACAGAATGACCTTAGCATGCTGCTTGTGGTAGGGAAGCAATGGAGGAGATGCTCCACCAGTTATTGGCTGCAATTTAGCAAGGGCCACCTGGGACTAATTTAATGGGTCCATACACCCTCCTGAGGCACGTTTTGTCCCAAATTATATTACAAGGTTCAGTTTGAAGCCATAGAAGAAAATTAGATCTGAGGGATCCAGAGGCAGTCATCAGCAGAAAGCTAGGGCACAGCACAGGTGAGCATGACTATCCCTGTTGACTTCCTGTGGAGAACTCACGCACATCCATGGTATAGATGAGGTATAGGGAACCCAAAGGTTATGGAGAGCGGGAAGCCAGGGCATAGTGTAGGTAAGTGTGACTAACTCTACTTACGAGGCTTTCCTGGTTCATGTGTGGAAGTGGCCCTCCCATTCCTGGATGGCACCTGTAAGGGTGCTGGGACTCTGATAGTACAGGGAAAAAAGAGGAGACAAGGGACACCTTTTCTCTCTCTCCCTACATCCTGTGTCACTCCAAAAGTAGGAAGGAGGCTAAGGGACTCCTTTTCTCCCCTCTTTTTTCCAGATGAGTAACCAACCATCTTCAGCCTGCATTCTTTGAGTGCATCCTGAATCACTGGAACTCCTTTGACTCTCAGACTCTGGAGGAAAAAAATGCTTTATATTCCTTTGCACAAGGGTTTGGTCAGGTTATAAGCTGCAAAGCGCAATCTCAACGAAATATGAAGCAAACCTCAGAGATGTATGTTTCCAGTAGGGGAATCAGTTCCCGTTGGTCCTACTCCTCCTGGTCCACCCCTTTCTCTCTATCCAGGTTCTCTCTCAAGCTTGTCTGATCTAGAAATCTTCATTTCAGGCAGGTTCTGACCTCACTCCTGCCTCTACAAGAGATGCTTTGTGAATGTGGCCCCATTAAAAGTCCAAGTCTCCTTTTCTCTGCACGACTTAAACCAAATTAAAGGGGTTCTTGGGAAGTTTTCAGACAACCCTGACAGGTATATACAGGCTTTCCAGAATTTATCCCAAGTATTTGAACTTTCCTGGAAGGACAATGTTACTTTTGAATCAAACCCTGACTAGTGGTGAGAATGTGGCTGGCCTGCAAGCAGCAGAGAAGTTTGAGGATGAGTTTTTTTATCTCATGTATTGCCAAGGAGGGGATGAGCCTCATCCAATTGGAAGAACAGCAGCACCATTGGAGGACCCTACCTGGGACCCTGATGATGAAATGGGAGAATGGAAGAGGAAACACTTTCAGGTGTGCATACTGGAGGGCTTACATAAGACTAGAACTAAGCCCCTCAATTACTCCAAACTATCCATGACTGACCAGAGATCAGATGAGAATCCCACTGCCTTCCTGGAAGGGCTGAGAGAGGCCTTGGTAAAGCACATTTCTCTATCTCCTGATTCAGGTGAAGGACACTTAATCCTAAAGAACAAGTTTATTACTCAGGTGGCCCTTGTATCAGGAGGAAGCTACAGAAACAGGCCACAGGACCAGATAGTGCTCTGAAAGTAGCCAAATTAGTCTTTTAGAATAGGGTTAGGAGGAGACCCAAGAGAGGGAAAATAGATGCAAGAAAAAGACAGGCTCTAATGGCTGCCCGGCAGGCTTACAAACCCCAGAATCCCTGAGATGTACCTGGTAACTGCTACAAATGTGGCAAGCCAAAGCACTTTAGGAAGGACTGCCCAGGCAGCACGAGGAAGCCTCCTTGACTCTGTCCAATCTGTGATGGGGACAACGGGAGGGTGGACTGTCCCCGAGACACAGGTCACTGGGTCCAGAGCCAGTCTCCCAAATGGTCTAGCAGAACTGAATGGGTCCCAGTGCTCCTTTCCCCAACTCCAATTGTTCAGACCACCATTACCCTCCAGGAGTCCCAGGTGATTCTGGAGGTCAAAGTAAGGAAGGTGGACTTCCTCCAGAGCAACCATTTCTGTTCTCCTCTCCAATCCAGGTCTCCCGTCCTCCCTTAGCATGACCGTGAGGGACGTCTCAGGAAAGCCTTTAACCCAGTATTTTTCCCACCCCTTAGTTGTAGTTGGGAAGGCCTCTTGTTTACTCATGTCTTTTTAATCATGCCTGAAAGTCCAACTCCTCTGCTAGGCAGATAAATTTTAGTTCCTAGGGGAACCACCATCCTCATGACTCTAGGACAGACTTTTCTTCTCCCTGTGGTGGACTCAGACATTAATCCAGAAGTTTGGGCAATTCAAGGGAAAACTGGCTGAACTGCAACAACCATACTGGTCCAGACCCACCTTAGGGATCCCACTTCCCTCCCTAACCGGAGACAATATCCCTTAAAAGCAGAAGCTACGAAAGGGCTAAAGCCATTGGCAATAACTTGCGGATGCAAGGCCTTCTCAAACCCTGCAACAGTCCTTGTATTACCCTAATATTGGGGGTACAGAAACCCACAAACTAAACATGGAATTGCAGAGGTTTTGGGATCCTAGTGGGCACAAGTGAGGGCAGCCTCCTGGGTTGAGCAGGTGGAGCAAGCCCAGGGGTCCCCGGGCCCCAGACAGAGGTCATGGTAGCTGTAGAGACTTCTGGCTCACGAAGTGACCCTGAAGGAATCCTGTGTCATATATACACTCCCAAATTCATATTTTCAGAGTTCCTACATTGTACTATGGCATGCAATCTTGTCTAGCTGGCTCTTATTCCCTCACTCTACAAAGAGCAAAAAAATGAGAGGTAAGGAATCAATGTAATTATTGCTGTAAGTAATGACTCTGATCTCTGCTCTAGAAACTTCGTTTATATTCAGAATAATGTGAATATATGTAGATTTTTTAATGTGAGTACTACTGATTTAATAGTGATAGCAATAATAATACTTTTCTTAACATTTATTTATATTTATTTAAATATTTATTTATATTCATACTTATTATATTTATAATTAAATATAATAAATGCATAAGTATTGAATACATACAATAATCCTAAAAAGGAAATATTAAATGTTTACATATTTTGAATATGATTGCTTGTAATGAAATATAGACACATTTATGTTACATAAAACATACATCATTTATATATTAAACTTATCTATGATATATGATATCCTTTTTATTAAAATGACTATAAATAACATAATACTGAAAAAGTAATACTATATATTACATTATATGTAATACATAAATATATATTATGTTATATTATATAATTATGTGTGTAATATTATATATAATATATATCATGTCATAGTACATTATGATATATAATATATAATATAACATAATCTTATATGTAATAATATATATTTTAAATATATATAGAGTTTTTGAGACAGAGTCTCCCTCTGTCACCCAGGCTGGAGTGCAGTGGTGTAGTCTGGGCTCACTGCACCCATCGCATCCCAGGTTTAAGTGATTCTCCTGCCTCAGCCTCCCGAGTAGCTGGGACTACAGGTATGTGCCACCACACCTGGCTTATTTTTGTGTTTTTAGTAGAGATGAGGCTTCACCATGATGGTCAGGCTGGCCTTGGACTCCTGACTTCAAGTGAGCCTCCTGCCTCGGCCTCCCAAGGTGCTGGGATTACAGATGTGAGCCACCATGCCTGGCCAATACTAATAAATATTATTAAAGATTTAGCAATATTTATTGAATATTTGGTTTATGGCAAGTTGCTTAAGTTATCTGTGCCTCAGTTTTCTCATCTATAAAATGGGTATAATAATTTTATCCCTCACAAAATCATCATAAGGATTTCAGGACATAATATATGTAAAATTCTTAAAAATAATGTCTAGAACTGTTTATTCATCAAACAATTTTTTGCAGAAGGGTATTTATCATTTTTCCCAATATGCAGATGAAGGAAACAGGCTTAGAAGGGTGAAGAAATCTGCCTAATGAACTACATCTACTCATTGGTAGAATTTTAATGCAAGCATAGGACTCATTTATTCTCAGTTAATTCAGTGGTCATTAAATGCCAATGCATAGGGTGGTGCTGTAGCTCAGTGCATAACAAAATGAGAATGATGATAACAATGCAGAAAGTTATTTTTTCATAAAACTAAATATATTCCAATTAAAAAACTGTCCTTTTTCCTGAAGTTGTGTTTTCAGCTGTCTTTTGATATTAAAATATTTTTTCTCTTATGAAATACATTGAGAATAGATTGCTGTTTTGTTGTTTACTTGTTTTGTCCCAACCTCCTTACTTGGTAAATTTGAAGTTGGCATTCTAGGTCAATCTCAGAATTTCTATTTTATGATTCATTTTATTTGTCCTAAAGAATTAATTAATATCTGAGAAGTACTTATTGAATCTTTTAGGGCCTTTTGTTATGTCAGTTTTAGAAATTAAAAAAAAAATGATTTTCAGCAAATTTATTTAACTTTTTTATAGTTGCATATCTTGTGTCAGAACTGAAATTTCAACCTTAATCAGCTGAGTCTTAGATATGCACTCATATTCAAAACACTATATCCAGATATTCTCCTTCAATAATAAGTAGACTTAGAAGGTTAGTAGGCTGTTTCATGACTTCAAAACCATAAACAAAACAGTAACCTGAATCACTTTTCTATAGATACAATAGCTACACAGCAAAATGTCAAGATAATACAGATTTTCTCATAGGCAGGAGGCTTAATAGAGCTTTCAATACATATGCTAAATACTACCTGGTAGAATGTCACAATGCTATCACCAATTAAAAGTAATCTGACCATAAGATATGTATTATTATTTCAGGTACAGCTTCTAAACATTTCCAAGACAATTATCATTCAAAAATAAATACTAAATATCTAGATTGTTGAAGAGATTCTGGCATGCCAGGCTAAGCAGGGTGGCTCACATCTATAATCTCAGCACTTTGGGAGGCCGAGGCAGGCGGATCATGAGTTCAGGAGTTTGAGACCAGCCTGGCCAACATGGTGAAACCTGGTCTCTACTAAAAATTCAAAAATTAACCAAGTATAGTGGTGTGCACCTGTAATCTAAGCTACTCAGGAGGCTGAGGCAGGAGAATTGCTTGAACCCAGGAGGTGGAGGTTGCAGTGAGCTGAGATTGTGCCACTGCACTCCAGTCTGGGTGACAGAGCAAGACTCCATCTTGGGAAAAAAAAAGAGAGATAGATAGATTCTGGCATACCTACTTTGTGAGAGTAGTATATTGTGGGATATTATATATCTCTTGAGAATCACTGATGTGTAAAAGGTGTATGTTTATCTACAGATATTCCCCAAAGTAAAGAGAATATCTATAGATGGATATATCCTAATGTATAGGAGATTATGTCAATCTTTGTATTCTATAATATGAATTGAAAAAATATTTTATGTATTATGAGTAATGGCAAATGATACTAAAATACATTGTAATAGCAGCTCAATTAACCCTCATAAAAATCCCGTGAAGTAAATGTTATTATTATCCCAATTTTATAGATGAAGAAACTGAGGCACAGTGAGTTTGAATATCTTGCCCAAGCCGTAAAACCAGGAAGTAATCACGGGCATTATCTGTGCTCTTAACTATTTTAAAATACATTGTCTATAATATAGACAACAGCCAAATGAAACAATGAAACATATGATTGACTTTATATTTAATATAGTCAGATGTCCCTGGATCAATTATGTATTTCTATTCCTGCTAAATTATAATGTAGTATATCATTTATTAATACATTTTTGAGAATCATCTCAGGTGAGAAAAACAAAATTTATGTTCATGTCATATAAATTTCATACATGAATAAAATACACTACTATGCATAATGGTGTAATTTAAAATCTTTGCTTGCCCATTCTTCAGTAATTTTAAGTCCATGTACTACTTTATCATATTTCAATTTTTTTTTTTTTTTTTTTTTTTTTTTTTTTTTTTTTTTTTTTTTTTTGAGACGGAGTCTCGCGCTGTCGCCCAGGCTGGAGTGCGGTGGCCGGATCTCAGCTCACTGCAAGCTCCGCCTCCTGGGTTTACGCCATTCTCCTGCCTCAGCCTCCCGAGTAGCTGGGACTACAGGGAGCCCACCACCTCGCCCAGCTAATTTTTTGTAGTTTTTAGTAGAGACGGGGTTTCACCGTATTAGCCAGGATGATCTCGATCTCCTGACCTCGTGATCCACCCGTCTCGGCCTCCCAAAGTGCTGGGATTACAGGCTTGAGCCACTGCGCCCAGCCCATATTTCAATTTTTAAGACAGAACATAGGAAACTATAACTTTCCAAAATATTTTGGATCATTTCATTAACTAGTAAAGAGTAGAGATCTTTCTTTTCACATAGAGTTTGGACTGTTTAGTAAAGGAGTTAGTACCATAACATCAAGTCATTAAATGGTTAACTGAGGGCTCTTTTCTCTTCAGCTTGTCTCCTTTCTTTGGGGAGATAGATGTCCTGCATATCAGACACACCAATAGATGATTCTATAATTATTTAACACCCAGCCATCTGATGTCCTGGAGAAGGGTCCAGGAGGAGTCATTATGGATGAGGGAAAGATACTCCGAAGGCTCAGAGCCCCAGCTGTTTACCAACTCTGCTAACATATTTTGTTATCAGTGATTCAGCTCTAACTGGTGGATCCTGGCTATCCCTGGGATAGAGGTGCGACAACTAACATCATTGGTAACACAATGAATAACATTATTAAGATACAAAATTACATGCTGTATATCATTGAGAATGCAGAACTTACACAAATAAATTGCAAGGTAGGAAAAGAAGGAATGATATTCTCAGATTTGGGGTGGTAAGGAGAAATTGTCTCAATCATAAGGACTTCAAACTTTAATGCACTCTTAGTATTAATAAAACCTGGTCTCTCTGGTAAAGCCTCAAGTCAATTTAACAACAGCATTTCTTTGAGGTCAGAGCCTGTTAGCCTCTTGAAAAGCTTTCTGTTAAACAGTCAGCACTTTTCTCAGGACTGTATTTAATCAACTGTGAAACAAATGGGGGATTTAAAGATCTGAAAGTTAAGGGCAAAAGAATCTAAACACCAGGTTAAGAAGAAACAAATACATTTGTCGAATCCTGAGAGAGATATTATACCCCTTCCAAGTCCTTTGGCTAAGAATAGGAAGAGAGTACCTTTATAGTCATGACCTCATGTTTCACAATCTGGGTGAAAACACCCAGGGAAATGAAACCAGGAACAGTAGTTTATCTAGATTTTATCACTTACTGTATTACTCATTGCTATTTGAGAATCTTTTTGTCAAATATTAGCCCAATATGTAAAATTGTGCAGAAATAAGAAAGACACCATTCTAGAAATGAATGGTTAAATCTGTCCCCAAGTGTCCTTCCCTCTTCTCCTGTAGCCCACATCATGATACTTCATTTGGCAACATATGAATGACTTCATATTAATACAGTCAGATGTCCCTGGATAAATTATGTATATATTTCTATTCCTAATACTACTTACCAATGGCTAAATGCAAGTCTTCATTTTTCTATGTATTTCTAGGGAGTACATATAGATTTAATTTCAAAGACTAAGAATGATTTCTAGAAAATCTGTAATTTAGGGCAATGTTTTCCTTTAGCTAAATCCATTTATTTTAATCATTCTTTTCATTTATTCATTTGGAAATCAATAAAGGCACTAAATTAATTCTGCAATTCACTAAAGCAAAAATTCCATTTAACTGAATGAATAGTTGTTAAAGAAAGCCACTATTTTAGCCCCAGTGGATAAAACATGTATGGCTTAGTTTGTCTCTCAATGAATGTTTCTGAAGACTATATACTATGCTTCACTTCAACAAATTATCCAACCTCCAACATAGAACAGGCTATTTCCTTTGTGAATTAAAATATAAAGAAAGAAAATATGCTTTTAGTTGATTTCTGATAGAATCTTTCCTTGATTTTCATTTGAGAATAATCAGTTATCTCGATTTTCTCCAGTCCTGATTTAATGACAGTGAAATTAAAAAGATATTGATGTTCTACTTTTCAAACAATGGGTCACTTTCTGATTAAACTTCAATTGAACATTAAACTTCTAGACTTGAAACAAATTGCCTCTTTTTTCTTTTTAACTTGGACCCAATTTCCTGCTGCCCTCAGGTCTCTCAATGGTAATTAATTGATTTATGAATCAATTGAAGGGAGATTTCAAGTTGGAAAAAAATAGAAAAACTGTTTCTTTTAACAAAATTTATGACCAATATTTTACAAATGACAATTCTCTCTCAAGTTAACTATTTATAATTTAGCAAATTTCACATTTATACGGTATTTTTAAAAAGTTGAGTGTGCAAATTTAATTTCACTTGAAATTATTTGCCTTTGTAAAAGTGCCTTAATCAAAGTACCACATCTAACTATACAATTATTAAGTTATCTTGTTGTGATTTAATAGAATAAGCAAATCTGATGAGCAATAATTCTCACAAAACTCTCCATACAGATAGCATGGTACACTTAGTTAAGTAGAAATTTGGGGCCTGGGTTTGAATTCTAGCTCTGCTGCTCACCACTGTTGACTTTAATTATGCACTTTAGCTCTCTGAAATCAGTTTCTCACATGTAATATTGGGATCTTGATATCACCTTCAGAGTACTATTGTATATTGTTATCATATTTGCATATATAGCATACTGTATTTTCATATCTATACTAATAGTTATATATTAATATTTCATATTATTAAATGAGAACAATAAGCAAAACACTCAGAATGGTTGCTGGCACAGAGAACTGTTCAGTAAATGCCAACACATTATTATTATTACATTACTTATTAAACTGCATTTCCAGTTCTTAGTATTTCTTCAGATACACTGATAAACATGTTTATGTAAATAGAATATCTCTGAATCTTTATCAGAATCACAAATGATCAAAAATTCCACACAAAAGGGAAGAAGATGGTAAAATGGCTTTATGACTCAAAAATGTTCAGAATATTTGATAGAATTTTTATAGTATTATTTGTAGATTAAAAATTCAACATAATAAATAATGGTAATTCATTGTAAAACCAGAAAACTAGAATACAGTGGCTTAAGATCCTGAGAATAAAGTATCATAGCCATCTGTGTGGTCATGAGAAAAATTCTTAAGTATTCTCATCCTTTCTCCCTCATCTGTAACAGTTCAACAAATGTTTATTATGCTACAGGTCATTATTTGTACATTGAACATGTTAAAAAAAAAAAAAAAACACAGTCACTGACATTGTTAAATAAACAAAAAAGAAGAGAGACAAGAATATATAAACACACAGAAATGTGGATAAATGCCATTAGCTGTGAGATTGTTGTTTGCAGAACAACTCTCATTTCCTAATTTGCTAAGAAAGCTAGAAAAACCTACTTACAAAGGGTGATCCTCTATGTTTCCTACTTGTATTTAAATGAGATCATAGAGGCTTAAGTCATTAACATGTAAATGGATAAGAGTAAAATCTCAACAAACACAAGTTTATTAATCTTTAGAAATAAATTTTTAGCTTTCTATTTTAAATTTAGAATTGATATTTAAGGGCTGAAAAAGATATTATAAATTAGGTAAATTCCTTTGTTTTACATTGAAGAAAACTAGCATAAAGAAAGTAACTGATTTACCGACTATAAAGAGAACTAATCTGTGGGACAGCTCAGGATAGACTTTGAGAGACTAGTGCTTGTTCTAGTCACCATAGTGGCACTTAATATTGCCAAGTACCCTTCCTAAACTCCTCATCAAAACTGCCAGTCATTCAGAATACAAAGATGACTAGTGATTAGCAGTTGGAAGGCAGATGGGAGAGGGAAGAAGTGTGTAAGTTAATTTACCCTACGCTATGCTGTCCACCATCTAGAGTTTTATCCACTGCTTAGTTCACACACTTTAATGAAAGAAAAAACGTTGAGAATAAACAAAATATGAGTTCTGGTAATATATTTATTATAACAATAGTCCCCAAAATGGAAGAATTATATACACAGTCAGAAATATTCATATGTAAGTAAACTACAAAGATTTAAAAAAGGAAAGAAACATACTCCATATCTGTATTTAAAAAATGTGTCATATATACCACATATATGACAATGTTATAAATACTATACATATGTATTTTAACATTCTTTAATGGAAATCTTTTCCCTGCTTCCTTTAATAAAACCATTCTAATTTCTAAATGGAAGTCTTTAGTTATATTAATATCCTTAAAATTCTATGGATTCTAAATAAAAAATTCTATTTAATATCCTTAAAATTCTTTGTACACATCTCATCGCTTCCAGTGTTTCAGACTACTTTTTTTTTTTTTTTTTCCTACTGGCTGGCTCAGTTGAATTGTGATGATAAGGTCAAAATCAGTGTTCACTCCCTATGTGGGCCAATAGATCTGTCACTGAAAACTTTTTGTTAATCTGGTTATCTATTTTCATTCTATTTCATGATCCTGCAATTATACACTGCTGCTCCAAAGTGAAACTGGCTCAACACAGAAAGAGCACTTAGTACAAACAATTATTACTACTAAAATAATAATAATAATAATCACACCGGGCCTTCGATCAAGAGGATTATCTTTTTGGTATATGTTTTATGGTGATGACTCAGAAGAGTGGTACACATCAGCATTTATTTTGTTTGGTGAATATTTTCCAAATAATAAAAGTCAATGATATAAATAAAATGTAAGCTAAGCATAGTGGAGAAATGGTAACATTTGCAATTTCAATTATGATACCACTCTGGAAGCAATTTATACTTTGCATGTTACAGACATTCACCAAGCTTGTGATGGAAAAATGAAGAATCAGTATAGTTTCCATGAATTTAACCTATTATAAAACTGAAAATATTATTAGATCAGCTTATATCTAAAAGACTCATTGTTTCCCAAATTTTATACCTCCTACACAATTGTTATAACAATGTTTAAAGGATTGTCTCATTTTGCATTCAAGATGTACGCCAAAGTCTGTGGAAGCATGAAGGCGAAAGACACACTGGGAGAGAAGATAAAAAGAAGAGCAGAACAAAAGTATCTCTTGTGTCTGTACTGCAGGCTCTCTGTGTCTTTATAGAATGTATTTCCTGTTCAGTAAATAAAGCACTGGGACACGGGACATACTTTGCAGATAAACTGCTTATAATAAATTTTATATTGTGGAAATTTTTTAAAAGAGAAAATTCAGATTTAGGAAAAAGTGGAGCTAATCTTAATGAAAAGATTAAAAGAGGAACGATATTTTAATAAAAATGATGTTTTGAATAAGTTAGCCCATAGTCCACAATCTGAAATTGGAAAGTATGCCACAACTTCAGATTGTGGACTATGGGCTAAATTAATTCAAAATTAAATGTCGTGTCTCATAGATGTCATTATTAATTATTTCCACTAAGTGAGAAATAATTTCATTAATAATGACATCTGTGGGACATGATATTTGAGTGGCCACACCTTCTGGTAGCAATGGGAATCAAATGACAGGATTCTAATCCAGGTTTTGTCACTGACATAGTGACCTTGGGCAAAAATCCTTAGCAATATTGCACTTGAATTTCTAGTTAATATGGTAAAATTCGAAATTCAATATGATGTGTGTGTGTGTGTGACAGAAGAGCATGTGAACCCATTGTTTCTCATTTCTAGATGTACATTAAAATCACTTGGATTAAAACTCACGGATGCTTGAACTTCATCGAGAACAATTAAAATTGAGTAATAAGATTGATCTCAAAAGATACATTTTCACAAAATCCTTTATTGAGGGTCAACGTCTTCCCTCTTTTACAGGTGTGATTGAGAAGCATAATCACACGTTTTTAAGAAATGCCAGTTTATAACCAATTTGAACTACCTGGTAGTTAGTTGTTAACTGATTTTCTAACATTTCAAATGATGTTTTACTACCCTTGAAAAAACAGAAACTAATAGGTCATATATTGACCCCTCCAAACCACCTATTTCTGTATACTCTATTGTCTTTGCCCATAAAATAGAGATTAGGTTATTTATAGTGTATATGTAAATCTATCAAGGATTACACAAATGTGATTCTGTCTCAAATTATGAGTTGGTAAAAGTTTTTGATATGACAAAATACATATCAAGTTAGCAGAGTGGAAGGAAGGAAACATGAATTATACACATACTACTATCATTCATGTAAAATACTTAGAAAACATCTGAGAAAATACAATAAAATGTAACAAGCAATATGAGATTATAAATTGCATTTTCTCCTTATACTATTATTTGCTTTCCATTTCTTTTTGTGTGCATATGATATTTACGAATAACACTTGAATTTAAAAAATATGTAATCTAAGTTAAATGGAACACTCATCTGAAAAACATTTGGTTGAATGCCAGAATTTTCTTCAGGTTCAAAAAGAAGCCAGACTTCACAATACACCTTCTTACGCTCTCTGTGTAATTTTCTTTTATACATTCATTGAATGAGCTGCAGTTCAATAACTTTTGTGGTCTTCTTTTTCTCTCCACTTGGTGTGGTATAGAAGATATTTCAAAAAAATAAACATAAGCAACTCAATTGCTTGTTAAATTTTATGTTAAGGATATGCACTGACCCAGCAAAATTACCACAGACAGCCACACATGCTGCTGAAATGTAAGCTTCCCTGCCCACCTACTTGTCTACAGCAAAAGCAAGTGGTGACTCAAAATTGCTTTGCTCTTCTCTGACACTTCAGCTAGAAAACTAGGACAAAGGAACAGAAGCATGCTAGATTTTCCTTACACTCTTCTGTTTGCCTCAAGTAGAAGCAAATCGTAATATGGATTTAGAATAAATTAAACACAGTCCATTCAAGTATCTGAATGCACAGCTGAGATTCAAAAGCTGTAGATGCCACATCTGTTGTTCTACTAGAAAGATCTGTTAGTGAATAGCTAGTGGTTTCAGCTGTAAGGAGTTCTGCAATATTACGCCTCAAATATTATGCATATTTTAGGTGAGTTTAAGCTTAAAGAAAATATCTTTTGCCCTTAAGGTGACAAAACAATTTTTTTTTTTTTTTGTTATTCCCTTTCTCCGTCAGTTATTTTCTGACATCCTTAGCAGCAAAGGCATTTTCATATACAAAAGAAAGAGGCTAGTTTCTCTGAGTTAGACTGGCAAAAAAGGGAAACCAATACTTCCTTTTCCTCTAAATATCAGGATTGGGATTTGCTCTTCCAGTGGCTTTGCTTTTCTACCAAGTATCCCTCATCAAACTGGTAGTAACAGCACCTGTTTTTAACCAAGGTGCTGGGTATGAAATCTTCATTTGTATTGAGGTTTTCCTCAGACTTAAATACTTTGGCAATTTAAAAAGAAATAGATCAACAACCTTTGGAGCTACAAGGCTTCTTTTGTTCTGTTACTCTCTGTTCCTTTCCCTTTGTCCCTTCTGAGGACATACAATATTGTAGTGATGTAAAGAAAAATTGCTAAAACTTGCTGAGAGGTCCAGGTAGCTAAGCAGTCTAGAAGAATGTGGTCACAGATTATCTTCCTCACCAGTCTTGTGAAAAATATTTTCCTTTGGATTGCTTTTTTCCACCAAAGGAAAAGAGTATTGCTACAGGGCAATACTCTGAAGAAAGTAGTTATTTTATTCACCCTGAGGATATGATCTAGTGATGCAATTTTTAGTCCAATAATTTATGAATAACACAGATATTAATATAGGGAGAAATTTACTATTCCAAAAATTTAAAACCAGGAGTCTATGTTGTAAAATTATAATGAGCTGCAAAGGGTCTGGTGGCATTGAGGTCATGAGTAGATGACTGACATCAGATCTCTGCCGATTCTGGTAAGAGTGTGGGTACTAGCAAGCATGAAAGGTAAAAGGCTTTCTTCATAAAGGAATAGCTAGGGAATGAACACTTTTTAAGATTTTGGAATCCTGTACTTAGTTCCAACTCAGTATGAATAAGCAGAACCTGTGATATTGTCTAAGCCATGGATTATCCAGAGTTATAGGACTCATGCTAATCAGCATTGCCACCATATCCTCATCGCCAATCTCTCTTGCCCAGACTATTGCAGTAGCCCACCAGTTGGTCTCAATGATTATTATCCATCTTGTGTTTCAACATTGAAGCCACCTTTCTAAAACGGATACCTGATGAGGATGCTTTCATGCTTAAAATCTTTTAATTTTCACTGATTCATATAAAGAATCAAACCCTGAGCATTATATAGATAGTGGTTCAGGTAGGAATATATGACCTATACCTAATCATGAGGAAAAATTAGACAAACCTAAAATGAGGAACATTTTATTAAAACAGTAGAAGAAATGGGAAGACTTTTAAAAAATGTCAATGTCATATGAGACAAAAAAACCATGAGATACCACCTTACACTTATTATGATGCTACTATGAAACAATATAACTATGAAAATACCAAGTTTTGGCAATGATATGCAGAAATTGGAACTCTTTGCATTATTGGTGAGAATGTAAAATGGGACAGCTGTTATTAAAAATAGTATGGCGGTTCCTCAAAAAATTAAACGTAGAATTACAATATGATTCAGAAATTCTACTTCTGGATATATATCCCAAAGCACTGAAAGTAGGGTCTTGAAGAGATATTTGTTGTTGTTGTTGTTGTTGTTGTTTTTCTTTCAGAGTTTTACTCTATTGCCCAGGCTAGAGTGCAGTGGTGCTATCACAGCTCTCTGCAGCCTCGACTTCCTGGGCCCAGGTGATCTACCTACCTCAGCCTCCTGAGTAGCTGGGACCAAAGGTGTGTGTCACAAAGCCTGGCTAATTTTTGTATTTTTTTTTTTTTATAGATGGGGTCTTGCCATGTTGCCCAGGCTTTAAGAGGTATTTTTATATCCATGTTCACTGCAGCATTATTGACAGTAGCTAACAAAAACAACCCAGTATCCATCTACAAATGACTAGATAAGCAAAATGTAGCCTATACATATAATGGAATACTATTCAACCTTACAAAGGAAGGTGATTCTGGCATATGCTACAACATGAAAGAACCTCGGGGACTTTGTCCTAAGTGAAATATGAAAGTCACAAAAAGTCAAGTACTGGATGATTCCACATACATGAGGTACCTGGAATAGTCCAAACTATAGAGATAGAAACTAACAGGTGGTTAGTTCCTCCCGCCAGGGTCTGGTGGGAGAAGGGAATGGGGAGTCATTGTTTACTGGGTATAGAATTTCAGTTTTGCAAGATGAAATGAATTCTGGAAATGGATAGTGGTGATGGTTTCAAACAATATGAATCTATGTATTATAACTCAACTGTACATTTAAAATGTTTAAGATGGTAAATTTTATGTTATACAATTTTACCACAGTATAAAACCAAAAAAATGTTTAAAAAATAAAAGAGATGGAGTAGAGCTGTGGAAATATTCTAAATAAATCAGATTTTAAAATGTAACTAAATGAAATATCTGATTCTAGATTGAATCTTGTATTGTAGATAAATAAAGGCTATAAAGGACATTATTAGGCCAAGTGAAAAAACTAGAATACGAGCAGTTTATTAGATGAAAGACATCGTGTTAATTTTAAATTTACTGAAGTTGCTACTGCATTGAGGTGTGTAAAAGAATGTTCCTATTCCTGGGTAACATACAAAGACACATTTAAGGTAAAAGAACATGATGTACATAACATACTCCAACATATTTCAAGAAAAAAGTTATATAGAGAGAAGGAGAGAAAGGGAGAACAAATGATTGATACATGGGGAAAGGTGTTAATAATAGATGAATCTGGGTAAATATAGGGCTATGAATTATTACTTGTATTATTTTATTATTAGTCTTGCAACTTTTCTGTAAGCTTGAAAATGTTACACATCTTGCATATGGAATTTAAAGCTCTTCATAATTTGGCTTTAGTCTATTTCTTCAGCCTCTTTCCAGTTCCCACAACACTGTGCTGAAACTGATAATGCTGAATCACAGCATAGATTTTTGTTCCAACCCTTTAACTTTGCTATTTCCTCTGCATAATAAATATCTACTGGTGCTCTAAAGTCTAGATCAATTATCATTTCCAATCTTCCCAGTCAGAATTAAATGCTTCTCTTTGAACTTATTGGGCTTTATTGGGCCATATATATAGAAAGAGCTAAAAATAATGTGTGTGTGTATGTTGACATACACATACACACATTACATATACACAATTATATTTAACTCTCTCTCTCTACATATATATACACACATACACAAATAAATACATAACATATTATGTTTATATACATGTTACATATATAGATATATATAGTACTTATCACTGCATATTAAAGTTCAGAATATGGCAAAATACCTACATTATGCATTCAACAAGGTTTTAAATTAATTACTGATTAATCATTACTTAATTAATGCAGAGTAACTATTACTCCATGAGGAATTTATATAGAAATGGATATAAACACATATTCACCTGTATATTAAACTATATCATACCTCTCTGCCTTATCTTTTATTTTCCTGTCTACTCTTCTATCAATAGTTACAATATGTAGGTAAGATTTTAAATTCATACTTTTTGAAGAGATGCTTATAGGCCATTAATGCTGGGAAAAATCCCTATACACATAACAAAGTTCAAATCTAACTGAATATACAATCACAAAAGTATATATATATATATTAATACCTATCTAAAGCCCGGTTTATAAAAATATCAACTATTTATTGTTAATCAATTTTTGCAACTGATAAAAATTTAAATAAATGCTGACAAATTCTAAGAAGCACATGGCTTGATTTTGCTAAAGCAAAAAGTCTATAACTTCTGGTAAATACTTCCACAATATAACTATGGCCATATATCTTTACTGAAAGTATGGTTTATGACTAAAGACATTATAAAAAACATAATTAACATTGACAATCTGGTTTTTGGTTTTGGCATTTGGCATTTATGAAAGATACTGAATTTATGTGTTAGGAATGAAACCCGCTGTTTATTCATGGGTCAGCTACCGTGTGGGTGTATGTCAAGCCATTTTATCAACTGACTTCAATTTTTACCTAGAACAATAAATATCTCTATGGGAGATGGTATGATTCATTCAGTTTGTCCAACCCACTCAAAGTATTTTAAGAGAAGAAAAGTCTAAAATGTTGGATTCTGACACTCTATGTCAGTATATTGCTGTGAACTTATAACTTGCTCCATATCACCAGATATCCTGACACATGCATTATATTCAATCACTTTATCAAAATAAAGTGGGATTTTTCATATTGTGTCCAACATCATAGAGCTAAAACTAATAAAATCCATTTTACTATTTGGTGTAAGAAAGCATTGGTGAAATGCATTCACTATGTCAAGTATAAAAATAACAATTTAAATATAATTTTTGAACATGCACATACAATATTTTGATATTAAATAATATGGTGTTATTAATTATTTCCATTTAAATTAGTTTAAGACATTAAAAGTAAAGGGTTATATAAACATTCATAAGAATATTAAAATGTGTTTCAAAGTAAACATCAGGTACATCAAAAATAAATTTAAATAATTAGAAGTCATTTTAGGCATAAATAAAAATGCTATCTTTCATTTGTCTATATGCCTAAAATTGTCTTTTCTAAGAGAAAAAAACCTCTTTGTTTAACACAGATTTTTCTTTATCGTAATTAGAAATGCAGATGGAAAGACTAAATTAGGCAATGGTTGACAGGAGGAAAGACATTTGCTTTAAAATCGTTGGGAGTGATTTCAAGTTCAAATCTTTTGAAATGAAACAGGGTCCATTTGTCATAGAATATAATGCAATGCCACATGGTCTGGTTAGTTGGCTCAACTTTGGTTAAGACTAAAACACATTTGTGGGACAACAGGCAAATGAAGTACAGACACCAGTAAGGAAAAATGCTCAGAAAAACATTAATTCATTTTAAGCTTACAAAAGCTAACATATGTAGGTTTTCCATGTCTCTCCAAGAGCTCGTCTAATACTTTTCACTGATAGTTTATGCCTTAAAAGACGAAACATCTGCTATGCAGTAAGATGTGATTCTTTAGAAACTTAAGAAATTTGAGATTATGTGTAGGTACATACATTTAAAAATGAGTGTCTTGAGACTAAGGGGATAAAAGTATACAGACAGATTTATATAGAAAGAGAAATATATACATATATATGTTAGATATATAATGATTTGATTATATATCAAGTTTATTTGCATATGAAATTCAAATATATCTATTGAATATTTATTTTAATACAAAATATACATGCACATATATAAAATGATATATGTCTTTAAAATTAGGGCAGTTTGATTTACACTTTCAAAATCTTAAATTGTATACGATATACCCGAGGTTTATTTTATTGAATTTAAATATTATGAACTGTGGGATATAACACTGCCCTGCCATCGCACAGCTGATATGAGCCTAAGATTTGAATTCATAAAACAATGAGGTAACAATGTTTAATCTAAATATTACTTTCAAGTATTCACATAACGTTAAATGAAGGCAACTATCTTAAACTGTTTCTATAATAATGCTGATTAGTACATATAGTAATGGGTAATATTATCATAATAAAGATACCAGTTTGGTCAAAGAAAGCCTCAACTACTGTAGAAATCTGTTACTGAGTAAAGATATATATGTTCTACCTCCATTAACTGGAAAATGAGTGTAATCACACACACAAACACACACACACACACACACACACACACACACACAGTAAAACAAAGGGGAAAAAATGAAACTACAATGAGGATGAAGAAGCCTGAATGTTAATACAAATAGAATACAACTTAGAGTTGGAGAAAGAACTTGGGGGACTTGACTCAAGGTCCATCTCTATGAATGTACTTGAGGAAGGGTAGGGCAGAAGCTGAAAACTCACTCTAAAATCAGACACCTGGCTTCAGATTCATCCTTCATATTTACATGATCATAAAGGCTACTTACACTTTCAAAGAAATAAATGAATTTATATGTAATGAGATGTTTAACAGGATACTCATTTTATAGTAACTAACACATCTATAAATATTAGTCATTATTATTGTAATTATAATTATAACCTTGGTCAAGAAACTGAAACTGAGATTATCAGTAATTTTATTAGGACCATGGAATTAATAATGATTCTTATGTGATACGCTTTCAAATGAATACACTACATAATCAATAAAATTCTTCATGATTATTATCCTACAGTACCTATATGCCAGTGTAAGTTCATTAGCAGTAATTTTTATAGTTCACATTTCAGAATCATTGCTGGAGTGGTGCTAGGTTTGTTAATACGTTATTATCACTGAGGCTACACCATTAAGAGTATAAGAAAGATGTTCTTCCAAGGCACTAAATAACACCTGAAGTCAAGGCCTTCACATTGTTGAATAAAAGAAGGATCCAAACAATCAATGTAACTTCAAGTGTGTTTCAACTTGTAAAACATTGAGTCATTAACCTTAACAATGTCAGTGTACTCTTCCTACAAAACTCAACTCAACGAGTGTCCAGGGAATTTTTAAGAGCACAATTCATGAAGAGTAATGCACTAAAAGCATTACCAAAGCCTGTTAGAGGGAATGTACCTGAGTGCACTGTTAAGGGTTAAGTAACCTGAAACAGTGGGAAAGAAAGGTAAATATGTAGAAAAGTCTCCAAGTGTGAGAACATAATATATATTTCTCAGAATAGCAATTGGCTATTGCAGTTGGAGTTGTGCTTTAACATTTGAAGACCTATGAGATAGCAGAGAAAACTTCAATACTTTGAGTCACAATAATTATCCTAGATCCGTCACTTAATATGACTGTCTCAGTCTTATCATCCATAAAATGGCGACAATAATCCCAACCTAAATAGCAGAGCTCTGGTTATTATATGAAACAAGGGAAAAAGGCCTTGAAATACGTAGAAAACTAAACAAATCAAGATGTTGTTATAATTAACATTAAGAAAATGGAATTACCTGAACCAGTTTTTCCATTTTCACATGCTCCGTCCCATTTTAAGAATCAATAGCATTAAAAAAAAAAAACAACTTAGAACTATTTTTTTGGACCCAACTGTGATGTTAGCGGAAAAATCCTTACTAGTTACGATCTGGAGGATTTTGTATAAAAGATAACAATCTATTCAGTCTACTGTATATAATTTCCTATCTAGGTGTTCCACCTATGGGGTCACATAGCAGAATGAGATAAATTGAAGTCCAAAGTCATTCAAAACAAGACTTTTACAAAGTCTTGATGATTTATAAAATAATTAGTGCAAAGAGCATGAAACTAACAAGGTTTGATGGTTTTATCTGTTTTGTTATGCCCCTCATTACATAGAATAATAATTGGAAGATAGATAATACAATGTATACATATATCTATATATACATAAATACCCAGAAATATATGTCTATACACATGCACACATGTAGGGAGAGAATAGAGATAATGTTCATGTTATTTAAGCGTATGGCTGTTCAGAAAAAATATCATAATTTTTTATATAAGATAATCATGGCTAAAGTTTATGGAGCATTATACTAGAAACTGTGCAAACTCTAATTCAAGACAAATATAGATGTAGATATTCATGTAATTCAGAATTCTCAACTGGGGACAATTTTATCCTTTGATGAGAGGGAGATTTAGCAATATCTGGAGGCAATATTGGTTGTTACAACTTGGGGATAACAGTAACTATAGTGGCATTTAGTGGGTAGAGGCAAGTGATGTTACTAAACATCCTTCAAAGCACAGGACAGCCCCCTACAACAAAGAATTACTCGGGACAAAATGCCAATAGTGCTAAGGTCGAGAAAGCCTGATGTAATACTCAACATAATCATGAGGCAGGTATCATGACTCTCACTCTATAGATGAAGAGATCAAAGATTAAAGACATTGTATTATTTATAAAAAGTTACAATCCAGTAAGAAACAAGGCTAGAATTTAAATCCAGGGAGTCTGACTCCTAAAACCACACTTTTACAAATTCATTCTCATGAAAAGATCTTAACACATCTACCATTCTGGGTATAATTAGACATGGTCTTGCAGTATTGATTATGGAGACCACAGATATAACAACAAACTTCAACTTTTATATCCATATTCGGGTTTTCCCTTCACAAGTTAAAGGAATGGAAATCCTAAACAAGAGGAAAAATGACTGAATTGTTGATAAGTAAACACTCACTCTATTCGAATTTTAGATATGTTGTACCCTCTGCTTTCATAGAGAGGGAAAACTTGCTTTGAAAAGTGCTAATAAGAGTTGAAAGTTACCTTCAAGAAGTTATGCATATTTCAGAAGAAATAAAAGCCATTATGCATTCTCTCTAAAGAGGATACAATCTCAAACTGTCAAAACTCTAAACCCTTCTACATATATTACATATAAATGCCATCTTTTAAAAACCTCTTTCCATTTCTTCTTTTAAATTAGCTTAGTGGGCCATAGTATTATAGTATCTTGGTCTGGCCTGTGAATAATGTGACAGGTAATTTTTCTGCTTCTTTTTGCCTGTAGTTAAGTTTGACTGAAGATATGGAAAACAACTTTTATGACATAGGTGGTAAAAATAAATGTTCTGTAAGCCATATAGAGCTAGGTTCTGGACAGCTAGCATAAAATATTACATACTGAATTTCTATCTGCCAATAAATAATTTAAAATACTAGGGATATTTTATGGTAATGTACACTAAAATATTTTCTCAAAACAAATGGATAATATTAGTAATAATCTCAACATATCTGCCATGTTGCTGGAAAGCAGACTTCTCCACATGGGAAAAAAACTCTATCTGGATTTGCTCAAAAGACGAATAGCAAATAAATAACTTCAAAGTTAGGGAACACTAATTTTAAGGATGAAATTCTTCTGTGGTGAAGAGAATGTCAATGTTCAACGAATGTCATAGTGATAATAGTTTATTCCTATCTCTACAATGGATAAGGATGTGCCTTCTGTGAGAGTCTATGGTTGCAAATAACATAAAAAGTCTCTCTAAAATAGTATAATTTAGCTTTGTTTAGTTTATAATGATCATGATTAAATCTAAACTATTATAAGCAAACCACCATCTGGAACCATAGCAAATCAAGATTCTATTTTCTATGATGACCAATCATGAAAAGCTTATGCAGACTTCTACT
The DNA here is from genome assembly GCF_002776525.5 of Piliocolobus tephrosceles. Taxonomy (NCBI): domain Eukaryota; kingdom Metazoa; phylum Chordata; class Mammalia; order Primates; family Cercopithecidae; genus Piliocolobus; species Piliocolobus tephrosceles. The sequence goes on from NC_045435.1 coordinate 111,411,789, forward strand.
TTGCAATATTGTATAGTAATGTGATTAGATAATCATGCAGACCAATGAACTCAGCTAACTGGAACATAAACAAATGCACAGCATGTCACTTGGCAATACTTTAGTATTTTGTCAGGGCCTCCTAACCCAAACTGCTGAAGTTATTAAAAAAAAAAAAAAAAACACAGAGTTGAAATTTAATATCAAGTATTCTGAATCTATATTCAAAAATATTAAAGGAATTAAAAATGGAAAAATTGGATATTTTTATATGTAATTTACAGGATCTATTGGAAACCTTCATGAATAGAAGAATAACTTAGGATTTCTCAGATTATTCAGGCTCCCCTTTGTTTGAATATGAATTTTAGCATAGTTTTTTCTAATTTTCTGAAGAATGACATTGGTAGTTTTATAGGCATAAATTGTTCGGGAGCAGTAAGGCCACTTAACCATATGGATTCTTCCAAATCATGAGCATGGAATGTTTTTCCACTCATTTCTGTAGCTTCTGATTTCTTTCAACAGTGTTTTGTAGTTCTCCATCTAAAGATCATTCACTTCCTTGGGCAGCTGTAGTCCCAGGTTTTTATTTTCTTTATGGCTATAAATGGGATTGTGTTCTTGATTTGACTCCAAACCTGAGCACTATTGGTGTTTAGAAATGCTACTGATTTTTGTACTCTGATTTTGTTTCTCGAAACCTTGCTAAACTGATAACCTTGTTTATCAGTTCTAGCAGCCTTTTGGTGGGGGATTTAGGGATTTTCAAGTATCAAATCATCATCAGCGAAAAGAGATATTTTGACTTATTTTCCTATCCAACTTCAAACTACACTACAAGGCTACACTAATCAAAACAGCGTGGTACTAGTACAAAAACAGACACATAGACCAACAGAACAGAATAGAAAACTCAGAAATACAGCCACACATCTACAACCATCTAATATTTGACAAGGTCACCAAAAACAAGCAATGGAGAAAGGACTCCTTATTCAGTAAATGATGATGGAATAACTGGCTACTCATATGCAGAATAATGAAACGAGACCCCAACTTTTAACCATATACAAAAATTTACTTACGATAGATTCATGGCATAAATGTAAGATCTCAAGCTATAAAAATCCTAGGCAAAAACATAGGAAATACCCTGCTTGCAATGACCGTGACAAAGAATTTTTGGCTATGACCCAAAGCAATTACAACAAAACAAAAACTGACATGTGGGACCTAATTAAAGAGCTTCTGCACAGCAAAAGTAACTGTCAACAAACAAACAGACAGCCTAAAGAATAAAAGAAAATATTCATATATTATGCATCGAACAAAAGTCTAATATCTAGAATCCATAAGAAATTTAAACAAATCAGCAAGCAAAAAACAACCCCATTAAAAAATAGGCAAAGGGCATGAACAGACACTTTGCAAAAGAATACACAGAAGTGGCCAACAAACATGAGAAAATGCTCATCGTCACTTATCATAAGAGAAATGCAAATCAAAACAACAATGAGATGCCATCTCATACCAGTCAGTATGGCTATTAAAAAGGCAAAAAACAACAAATGTTAGCAAAAATGCAGACAAAAGTGAAAGCTTATGTACTGTTGATGGGAATGTAAATTAGTTCAGCCCCTATGGAAAGCAGTTTGGCAATTTCTCAAAGAAACAGAGCTACCATTTGACCCAGAAATCCCATTACTGGGTACATACCCAAGGGGAAATAAATTATTCTAGCAAAAAGACAAGAGTACTCACATGTTCATCACTATGGTGTTTGTGATAGCAAAGAGGTGTAAAGTAAAGGCATGGAATTAACTTAGGTACCTATCAATGGTGGACTGAGTAGAAAATATATATATCATATATATATATACACACAATGGAATACTATGAAGCCATCAAAAAGTCTGAATCATGTCCTTTGAAAGAACAAGGATAGAACTGGAGACCATCATTCTAAATGAATTAATGCAGGAACAGAAAACCAAAGACTGCATGTTCTCACTTATAAGTGAGAGCTAAACATTGAGCATACATTAATATAAACATGGGAACAACAAACACTGTGGACTATTTGATGAGAGAGAGACCAAGGAGGGGTGCGTGGGTTGAAAACCTACCTATTGGGTACTACCCTGACCACCTGGGTGACAGGATCTGTACCCTAAACCTCAGCATTGTGCAATATGCCCATGTAACAAACTTGCACATATACTGCCTGTGTATAAAAGCTGAAATTAACGGTGGCTCAAGCCTGTAATCCCAGCACTTTGGGAGGCCGAGACGGGCGGATCACGAGGTCAGGAGATCGAGACCATCCTGGCTAACCCGGTGAAATCCCATCTCTACTAAAAAAAAATACAAAAACACTAGCCAGGCGAGGTGGCGGCGCCTGTAGTCCCAGCTACTCGGGAGGCTGAGGCAGGAGAATGGCGGGAGCCTGGGAGGCGGAGCTTGCAGTGAGCTGAGATCCGGCCACTGCACTCCAGCCTAGGTGACAGAGCGAGACTCCATCTCAAAAAAAAAAAAAAAAAAAAAAAAAAAAAAAAAGTTGAAATAAAAAAAAAAATAGCAACATGATGAGGTAAGAAACCTATTTCCTAAAAATAACAATCCTCTGCAGTCCACATAAAGGTGGTATCTTACTCTTTGTTACAGGTTGAATTGTGTCCCTCCGAAAGATGCTGAAGCCCTAATTCTCAGTACATGTGAATGTGACCTTATTGGGAAAGAGGGTCTTTGTAGATGATTTAGTTAACGAGGTTTTTTTTCTGTTTTTTGTTTGTTTGTTTGTTTGTTTGTTTTTGAGAGTGGGCCCTAATATGACTGCATCCTTAGAAGAAATCTGGACACAAAAGCAGACAAGGGAAACCATCATGTGAAGACTGGAATTATGCTCTACAAGCCAAGAAATGCTAAACATTGGCAGCAAACCACAAAAAGCTAAAAGAGAAGCATGGAACGGTTTCTCCTTGCCACCCTCAGAAGAACCAGTCCTCCCTACTGACACCTTGATCTTGGAACTGTAGTCTCCAGAATGATGAAACGATAACTTTGTCTTTTTTAAGTCACTCAGTTTGTGGTACTTTGGAAACTCCAAGAAACTAATACACTGTTTAATTAGGGATTAACCCATTTCAATGTCCTATTTCATGGTTCTACACTCTAGGCAAAAATGTGCCATACAAATATGCTGACAAAATCTCTAGCTTGATGAGCATACTCACTATTAAGAAAAAAGAAACCATAAGCCACTTCAAGGCATTACCCTCTTAGATGTTACGACAATGATTAAGAAAATAATTGTGTTAACAGGAAATATTATGTTATTTATGGTATCATTAAGAATTGTTCAATGAGAACACATGGGCACAGGCAGGGGAGCAACACATACTGGGGGCTTTTGTGGGCGGCAGTGGGAGAGAGAGAATCAGAATAAAGAGCTAATGCATAGGGAGCCTAATACCTAGGTGATGGGTTGATTGGTGCAGCAAACCATCATGGCACACGTTTACCTATGTAACAGACCTGCACATCCTGCACTGTACCTTGGAACTTAAAATATAATAAAATTAATTTTTTTAAAAAAATAATTGTTCAATGAAAGCATAGAATGGTGTTAAATGAAGAAAATTAAGAGGAGAGGGGACATAATCAAAACAGCTTTTTAAGTTCGTCTCCAAGTAGTTTATAGGATGATGTGGTTGTGAAAAAGTGACTAAAGTCTATGTGTAAAGAAACCAAAAATCTAGATGTGAAGAAATAATGAATTTCCTGAATTAGGTAACAATTATTAAAGATTAAATGATAGCTATAAGATAGACTGTAAGAAAAAATAATTGAACTCAGCAATAGAGTGGCTGACAAAAAAAAAAGAAAGAAAGAAAAGAATAGACCAGGGTGTGAGGAACAAAATAGTCAACGATGATTTCAAAAATAGTGCTTGCATCAATGGAATTACGGCTATGTCCTGTGTAGGGAGTGTTTCCAGAAGTCTAGATTCTGATATAAAAAGATACTATTATACCCAGAAACTTTTATATATGAATTGTATTTGTAGCCAATCAATGGATGATTTTAGAAACTGACCCTGAACATTACTATGAAAAAATAGCATTTATAGTGCAGTCACTTCGAGCTCCAGAGTACAGTGGTTTGCAGACTTGTAAGACCTGCTCTCTGCTGAAATGACTATCTCTCTGATTTATCATTTGATAGCTACAGCCTCAGATTTTATTTTTCCACTATATTACTCTTGGAGTTTACTTCATCTATGATGGATATATGCACACTGCATAATGTTGTCCAAGAATCTGTGATAATGTCATAGATATAAAACATTTTCAAGCCGGGCGCGGTGGCTCAAGCCTGTGATCCCAGCACTTTGGGAGGCTGAGACGGGCGGATCATGAGGTCAGAAGATCGAGACCATCCTGGCTAACACGGTGAAACCCCGTCTCTACTAAAAAGTACAAAAAACTAGCCGGGCGAGGTGGCGGGCGCCTGTAGTCCTAGCTACTCAGGAGGCTGAGGCAGGAGAATGGCGTAAACCCGGGAGGCGGAGCTTGCAGTGAGCTGCGATCCGGCCACTGCACTCCAGCCTGGGCGACAGAGTGAGACTCCGTCTCAAAAAAAAAAAAAAAAAAAAAAAAAATTCATACATATATATAAACACACACATGCACACACACATGCATATATACATATATATTTCTAGAAAAATAAAAATAATTAAAATTTTAATTGAGTCACTCGGTTTGATATGGCTCAGATACCCTTAGTGTCTACAGAAATTACTTGGCACTGAACTTCACTTTACTTTTATTGTCATTTGTTTGTTTTTACTCATTCCTGAATGCTCTAAAGAGATTATAAACCCGTTAAGCATCATGGATGATATCTTAGCTTCATCTGTTCTTAATTCATAGCGTAGTGTTCTGCACAGAGTTTGTGCTCAATTAAACCTAATTGGGATGATGATTAACATTTTTAAGAAATAAAAAAATAAATTACTTTCTGCTAACAAACCATATTTGCTCCTTTCCATTTTTTCCCCTCTGGAATATTTTTCAGAAATATAAACTAGTTTAACAAATGTTTTTGGGAAACTTCTAAGCCTAAGTGCTTGATATTTATTTTAGCATCAGTTAAATCTTCTGTTTAAATTAAGTTAAATTTCATTCTTCAAATTGAGAAAAAAATGCTTTATGTATGAAACCACAGAAAAATCAATAATAAAACAGACAAAATAGAGATATCATAAATAGCATTTATATTCAGGACTCTATACCTTCTATTTCCACACTAACCCCATCCACTCACCTACACAAGTTGAAGTGTCATTTTTTCCTATGACACCTCCTAAAAAATATCAGGGAATGATAGAGTGCAATGCAGTATGAGTCTATTTTTCTGTTGCCTTACAGGTTAATCATAGTGTAGTAACAGCACAAGCTATTTTGAAGGGGTGGCATACCCGCTAGACAGGAACATTAATCATGCCCTGGGCCTCTTAATAATTCATACCCCCCTTCATCCCTAAGCACACACATATACCTTTGCTCAGTACTGAAAGCAAATACCTATAATTTTAAAATTATGTCCTTGAAATCATTAAACCCTGATTTATGCACGCTTTTAACTGCAATTATTTTCATTGTATCCTCTCTCCCACCCTTTTAGGAACTTCTATGACTTTGTTGAAAGGGTTCTACATACGATGTCCTTGTAGTAGATTGAAACAATATAGTGGGACTTTCATAAGCCAATCCCTGACACCTGTCAACCTGGTCATCATGCATTTTCTATTTCCTAGCTTCAACACTTCAAATGCTTTAATGAAGTTCAGCCTCCAAAATTTGAGTATGTTGATCTGCAGATAGATTCATACCTTGCTAAATTCAAACATAGATTCCTTTATAAATGCCATCTTGGTACTGATTATTAAGTTAATTACAAATTTATAATGTCTTGTGATAAGTCCTCAAATTAACCTCTATACCATATTATTTCTATTCTTACATCTGGAAGAAGATTTAAATATGTTGATATGTTACTATATTTATTTCCAGATATAGACACTATGTCAACTGTCCTTCCCAAAAAAAAAAAAAAAAAAAAGCCGGTCAATCAATTGACATTGATTATGTTAATATATGAAAAAATCAATTGAAACAAAGATTTGATAAACACATATTTTTAAAGGCACATTTTTGGCAAGCTGACTTTAAAAAGCACTCTCATGCTCTGCCATTAAGGTTTTTAAATGTACAACCATTCAGGAAGGTTTTTGTCTTTGTTTTTGTTTTTCAATTTTGTCAAGGGGCTTAAATATTTAAACTTTGGTCCAAACTTTATGCTTAGAAATTTATCCTAGAAGAACTAGAGAGAGGAACAAATATCAATTCTAAAAATGCTCAACAAAAGATTTCTTATGATAACAAAACAATGCAGGCAAACTTAATATCCAAGAGCATTTAATAGTTATATCAATTATGATACAACCATGTAATGCTCTGTTTACATGTTTTTAAATAACATGAAAAGCTATATTAATATTATTTTAGATAGATAAATAGGAATTATATGCATACAATGATCAAATTTTAATTAAAGGTAGAAATTTGAAAAAGAAGAAAGAGAGGAAAGAAGAAAGGAAGGAAGAAAGGAAAGGAGGGAAGGAAAGAAGGATGGAAAGGAAGGAATTAATATTTGTGAGCACATAGTAGCCATGATCAAAATAGTAATAAAAAATTGTATCCACACATTGATTCATCCATTTATTAAACAAATGTAAAATTATCAGTACCAATATTTCAAGCAAATAGTAGGACTATTTAGTTTTCTGGTGTAATATTTTATTTATATTATATTACATAGCAGTGCTCTGTCTACAAGATACAAACTGAAGTACTACGGCTACCAGTAGAACAAAAGTAACTTGAATAAATTCAGATTAAATTCTTAACCAGCACTCCCTTCTTTCTTTCTACTGTTTTAATTTAGAATTTACATGTTTCTCATTAAGATTCAAACCATAAATTCTAATGATCCTCTGTCAACAAATATCCAAAGATGTTTCTTTGTCTAAAATATTTTGGTATGTATACACACACCATTTAAGGGTTATAAAACACACCATTCTACAAACTTTTCAAAGTAGTATGTGGCCATAATCTTTAAATTGGATTTGATGGCAATTAGTTAACATTTTGAGCTTGCCCATAGTTTGATCAAGTTTAATTATGTATTTCTTTGCTTAGAAAGTCTCCTGACTGGCCGGGCGCGGTGGCTCAAGCCTGTAATCCCAGCACTTTGGGAGGCCGAGACGGGCGGATCACGAGGTCAGGAGATCGAGACCATCCTGGCTAACACTGTGAAATCCCGTCTCTACTAAAAATACCAAAAATTATCCTGGCGTGGTGGCGGGCGCGGTGGCAGGCGCCTGTAGTCCCAGCTACTCCGGAGGCTGAGGCAGGAGAATGGCATAAACCCGGGAGGCAGAGCTCGCAGTGAGCTGAGATCCGGCCACTGCACTCCAGTCCGGGCGACAGAGCGAGACTCCGCCTCAAAAAAAAAAAAAAAAAAAAAAAAGAAAAGAAAGTCTTCTGACTGGGCACAGTAACTCACTCCTGTAATCCCAGCACTTTGGGAGACCGAGGTGGGTGGATCATGAGGTCAGGAGTTCAAGACAATCCTGGCTAACATGGTGAAACCCTGTCTCTACTAAAAATACAAAAATTAGCTGGATGTGGTGACAGGCACCTGTAGTCCTAGCTACTCAGGAGGCTGAGGCAGGAGAATGTTGTGAATCTGAGAGACAGAGGTTGCAGTGAGCCGAGATCACACCACTGCACTCCAGCCTGGGTGACAGAGCGAGACTCCATCTCAAGGAAAGAAAGAAAGAAAGAAAGAAAAGAAAGAAAGAAAGAAAGGAAGAAAGGAAGAAAGGAAGAAAGGAAGAAAGGAAGAAAGGAAGAAAGGAAGAAAGGAAGAAAGGAAGAAAGGAAGAAAGGAAGAAAGGAAGAAAGAAAAGATTCCTACATTGAGCTCTTAGAGCTCTTACTTAAAAACACATCTCCTAGGGTTTTTATGGTATTAGGTCTAACATTTAAGTCTCTAATCCATCTTGAATTAATCTTCGTATAAGGAGTAAGGAAAGGATCCAGTTCCCGCTTTCTACTTATGGCTAGCCAATTTTCCCAGCACCATTTATTAAATAGGGAATCCTTTCCCCATTTCTTGTTTCTCTCAGGTTTGTCAAAGATCAGATGACTGTAGATGTGTGGTATTATTTCTGAGGACTCTGTTCTGTTCCATTGGTCTATATCTCTGTTTTGGTACCAGTACCATGCTGTTTTGGTTACTGTAGCCTTGTAGTATAGTTTGAAGTCAGGTAGCGTGACGCCTCCAGCTTTGTCCTTTTGACTTAGGATTGTCTTGGCAATGCAGGCTCTTTTTTGGTTCCATATGAACTTTAAAGCAGTTTTTTCCAATTCTGTGAAGAAACTCATTGGTAGCTTGATGGGGATGGCATTGAATCTATAAATAACCTTGGGCAGTATGGCCATTTTCACGATATTGATTCTTCCTATCCATGAGCATGGTATGTTCTTCCATTTGTTTGTGTCCTCTTTCATTTCACTGAGCAGTGGTTTGTAGTTCACCATTCAGGACATAGGCATGGGCAAGGACTTCATGTCTAAAACACCAAAAGCAATGGCAGCAAAAGCCAAAATTGACAAATGGGATCTCATTAAACTAAAGAGCTTCTGCATAGCAAAAGAAACTACCATCAGAGTGAACAGGCAACTTACAGAATGGGAGAAAATTTTTGCAATCTACTCATCTGACAAAGGGCTAATATCCAGAATCTACAAAGAACTCAAACAAATATACAAGAAAAAAACAAACAACCCCATCAAAAAGTGGGCAAAGGATATGAACAGACATTTCTCAAAAGAAGACAGTCATACAGCCAACAGACACATGAAAAAATGCTCATCATCACTCGCCATCAGAGAAATGCAAATCAAAACTACAATGAGATACCATCTCACACCAGTTAGAACGGCAATCATTAAAAAATCAGGAAACAACAGGTGTTGGAGAGGATGTGGAGAAATAGGAACACTTTTACACTGTTGGTGGGATTGTAAACTAGTTCAACCATTATGGAAAACAGTATGGCAATTCCTCAAGGATCTAGAACTAGATGTACCATATGACCCAGCCATCCACTACTGGGTATATACCCAAAGGATTATAAATTATTCTACTACAAAGACACATGCACACGTATGTTTATTGCGGCACTATTCACAATAGCAAAGACTTGGAATCAACCCAAATGTCCATCTGTGACAGACTGGATTAAGAAAATGTGGCACATATACACCGTGGAATACTATGCAGCCATAAAAAAGGATGAGTTTGCGTCCTTTGTAGGGACATGGATGCAGCTGGAAACCATCATTCTTAGCAAACTATCACAAGAACAGAAAACCAAACACCGCATGTTCTCACTCATAGGTGGGAACTGAACAATGAGATCACTTGGACTTGGGAAGGGGAACATCACACACTGGGGCCTATCATGGGGAGGGGGGAGGGGAGAGGGATTGCATTAGGGAGTTATACATGATATAAGTGATGAATTGATGGGTGCTGACGAGTTGATGGGTGCAGCACACCAACATGGCACAAGTATACATATGTAACAAACCTGCACGTTATGCACATGTACCCTAGAACTTAAAGTATAATAAAAAAAAATTAATAATGAAAAAAAAAAAAAAACACATCTCCTATATACTGTGTTTCTTTAACTGAACATTCTACATTTTGGGACAACTTCTTACTTTTTATACCCCTATAATATTATATTTTGAAACCTATTTTCAACCATATCCTGGGAATAGTTTGCTATATTGAGTACCTTATAGGTTCAGGTCACAACCACTGAATAGCTACACCTTTTAAAACCCAGTTTAGACCAAAACCCAATTGAGATTGCCAATGACTCTATAATAATTGGTTCAGGTCTCCACATTTCTTAGGGACAAATCTAAGGTAACAAGATTAAGACATTGGATCAGGTTTATTCAAGAATATACATACTTTTCCTACACCAGGACTTATTGTCTTTTGGCATACTCAAACTGTGGGTTGTACAGTCTAGGCATTTTTTTTTTACCCCGAGGTTTTTCAAAGTTAAATCAACATAGATGTGTACAGAGTCCGCAACTCCCCTTTTAGATCAAGTTCTAGTTACTCTGAGTTCTAGAATCTCAGAATTCCCTGCCCAAATGGCCCCATATCTGCTTCCAGTGATTGAGTAGCCCTTTTCTCCAGGTCTGTCATCTCCAGGGTCTATCCCCTCCAGGTCTATCACATCTAGGTCTGTCATCTGTCCCTTCACAGTGTAATACAAAGTTAGGAAAGTGGATAAGGAGCAACTATTTGTGTGAGTTATGAACTGTGCTTAAAAATGCAAACTGGGGTGTCCATACACATATATGCAAGGTCTCTCATGGTATGAGATGGAGTCAAGGTAGGCAGCAAAGGAAAAATAGGTCAAGAATCACTAATCAGGGACCTGGGGACTAGTACTTCCTCTTTTACCACATTTGGGCATGGGATTCTCAGTAGTCTCAAGTTAGGAAGGTTTTTCTCAAGTTAGGAAGGAAGATAAAGTTTTGTTTAACAGTATTTTAATTTGATTCATAACATTTAAATATTTAGTATTTTTCCATATGGTATATATGCCTTCATTGCTACCATTGCCTCATGTTCACCTGAAAATTTAGGAGAAGCTCAGGCTATGGCTTCATCTGTGAGCTAATATAAAATATCAAGTTTAATCAGCTGAAATAGACTAAATTTCAGAATCAACTAAAACATTGAAAATACTGTTGACCCTTTAACAATATGAGTTTGAACTGCATGGGTGAGAAAAGGCAAGCATAAAACATACAGGAGTTTAGAAGCACTGGGAGTAGGGAGAACTAAGTCTGCAATTAACTCTTTTTAAAACTTTCAGTCAATTGAATGAATCTGTCTAAGCTTTTATTTCCTTTTACTATAGAGTAATGAACAAAAATATTTGGGATCCATGATCAGTGCTACTCTAAAAATCAGTGAATCAATGAGTGTTGTTGTTGTTAGTCCATCAGAGGGAGTCAGGGCCATGCACATCTGTGGACTCACTACTCTTGGGACCATCCTTTCACCAAAGATGCCTTACTTTAATCACTTGGATTGTTCAAAATCATCCCTGAACTGCTGGGTGTCTTCAGACCAATGATAGTCAATGGGGTTTGTGTTCCTAACCTGGGCAGTTTGGCTAGTACTGGTAGACGGAGCACCCTAAATTTAACTCCAATGTTTTGCCATGGGCAATGTCCTAATCCGATGTTATTTCTAAGCATAGGTCCCAGAAGCATTTATCCAAAATTTCTTATATGTATTACGGTTAAATTAATACATATATATGTCATTAATTAGAAATTATTTGTAAGCATGCAGTATATGTAAAATTTCTTATGCTCTAATAAGAATCATCATGAATAAAAATAAAGCAACAAAGTACTGGTTTAGGAAACTGAAAATGACCTTGTACAGAAAGGTAGAGTTTATTTTTTCCTACTTTTGTCCACTTCTCAGTAGTACATAAACATTGCACTATTTAGAATTAAAATGTTCTTTACTTGTAACAGAATATCAGACAAGAATAATTTCAAGGCTAAAGCTATTGACAAGAGACTGTGGAAACAAAAATACTGGTAAATACTTTGTTCTCTTCAGCATTATTTCCATTCATTTAAAGTCTCAGGAACCGAAACATCATGAAAAGAGACTGAAGACAACTGTAGCCCTCCTGAGAATAATGTAAAAGCCAAAACTTTCATAGAGAAGTAATAGTGATCTTTATAAGCCAAGTAGCCTTGGCCTCAATCCAGTTTTTTTTTAAATTTTTTAACATTTATGAGACTTCAAAGCTACTGTGTCTTTCTTTGTAGTCTGCACAGAAACATTTGCTTATTTAAAAAATAAAAACAAGATAAGTTTCTGTGTATGCAAGCTGTGAAACAGGCAAAGAAACCTGCCATTCCAAATGCAATTAAAATAAGATGAAGTTGTAGAGATTCAAGAATAGGGCATGGAAATTCATTTATGGCCATAGTCATCATCCACAGCTATTTGAGCTCCAGATGAGTCATTTCTTACTGGAGTTTATTGTTAGAGCATATGGGTATCAAAACTATTCTTAACATTTTAATCTTAAATTTTTTAAAAATCACCTAAATTAGTTTCCAAATATTTTTAATCTAAAAATATTCTACTCAAAGAAATGTGGCATTGTCATCAAAATTAGAAAACATGAACTTGTTCATCTCCTCATATTCCAAAATCAACTTGGAAATAAAATTAGGAAACAAGGGATAGAACAAAGGCACCATAAAAGCAGTTAGCCTTTACATTACATGGACAATTACCAAGGAATGAAGAGACAAGAAAAACCAACATCATATCTTTATTTTTTTTTAATTTAGGAAACTACTCATGATTACAGTAGGTTGATTTTATCATATTTTTCCTATAATGCCTTTAATTCATTCCACTTATATTTTTTGGAAATATAAACTTTTAGATGCATAGAATCTAGTTATAGGCTCTGTTTTGTAAAACAATAAGCAAACTACTATAAGGAAACATTAACATTAGTTCTTGTCAGTATTTATAAATTATCAGTTTATTTTCAATTCAGCTAAGAAATATTACCCATTTATAGCTATTGCTTAAAGTTGAGAATGGCCAAAGCTAAAACATTTAGGACCTTTGTATAGAAAACTAGAAAAATATACTGCACTATGAATCTAGTGGAAGATAAAAGGTATTTTAGAAATCCAGTCATGTCCTGCATAACATGTTGGTCAATGATGGATGGCATATGCTATGGCAGTCCCAGAAGAGTACAATGGTACTGAAAGGTTCCTGTGGCCTAGTGAGGTCTTGAAGATCCTTATGCTGTGGAGGGCTAGGTTACTGTGTGTGTTTGTGTCTCAGTTTTTAACAAAAAAGTTTTAAAAGTAAATACATAAACAGCCGGGCGCGGTGGCTCAAGCCTGTAATCCCAGCACTTTGGGAGGCCGAGACGGGCGGATCACGAGGTCAGAAGATCGAGACCATCCTGGCTAATACGGTGAAACCCCGTCTCTACTAAAAAATACAAAAAACTAGCTGGGCGAGGTGGCGGGCGCCTGTAGTCCCAGCTACTCGGGAGGCTGAGGCAGGAGAATGGCGTAAACCCGGGGGCGGAGCTTGCAGTGAGCTGAGATCCGGCCACTGCACTCTAGCCTGGGCGACAGAGGGAGACTCCGTCTCAAAAAAAAAAAAAAAAAAAAAGTAAATACATAAATAAATAATTTATAAAAAATAGAAAAAAGCTTATAGAGTAAGGATAGCAAGAAAGAAAATATTTTTGTACAGCTGTTTAATGTGTTGTGTTTTAAGCTAAATGTTATTACAAAAGGGTCAAAAAGTTAAAAAAAAAGAGTTTACAAAGTAAAAAAGTTACAGTAAACTAAGGTTATTTATTACTAAAGAAAGATTTTTAAAATAAATTTAGTGCAGCCTATGTGTATAGTGTTTATTAAGTCTTTAACAGTGCACAGAAATGTCCTAGGCCTTCACATTCATTCACCACTCACTCATTCACCCAGAGAAACTTCCAGTCCTCTAAGCTCCATTCATAATAAGTGCCCTATATATGTGTACTGTTTTTTATCTTTTATATTATACTTTACTGTACTTTTTATATGTTTAGATTCACAAATACCATTGTATTGTAATTGTCTATAGTATTCAGTACAGTCTACAGTATCATGCTGTGCAGGTTTGCGGCCTAGGATGAATAGGCTATGCCATACAGCCTAGGTGTGTAGGAGGCTATACCACCTAGTTTTGTGTAAGTACACTCCATGATGCTTACACAACGAAATCACCTAATGACATTTCTCAGAACATATTTCCATCATTAGAGACACATGACTGTACATCATTTTATCTAGAAAACCCTGAGAAACAGCATAAAAGTAGAGAAAAGAGTCCAGAAATCTGGTGATAGAATGTTAGGTTGGAATCTTGATTCTATCATTTAACAGATGGGTGACCTTGGCCAGTTTTCATAACTGCTTTGTGCTCAGTTTCCTCATCTTTAATAAAAGTGATAACAGTAGGGCAGGTGTAGTAGCTTACACCTGTAATCCCAGCACTTTGGGAGGACAAGATGGGTGGATGAACTGAGGTCAGGAGTTCGAGACTAGCCTGGGCAACATGGTGATACCCCATCTCTACTAAAAATACAAAAATTATCTGGGCGTGGTGACGCATGCCTGTAATCCTGGCTACTCGGGAGGCTGAGGCAGGAGAATCGCTTGAACCTGGGAGGTGGAGGTTGCAGTGAGCTAAGATTGCACCAATGCACTCTAGCCTGAATGACAGAGCCAGAGTCTGTCACAAAAAAACAATAAACAAAAAATACACACAAAAAAAGTAGTAACAATAGTACCTTCCTCATTGGTGCTAGTTACTACTTTATAACTACAATAATTAAGTGAGTTAACATGTATGAAAGAGTTAGAACAATGCCTGGCACAAACATTACGAGTGTATGTTAAATATAATTTTCCTTGCTCTACCTTGCCTTTATCATTTTACTGTAAATTGGAAGTCCTCTTGGCAAACATGATTTGTCCCACTAGTTGACAGGTTAATTAATTAGAAGCTAGTTCATATAATCAGTTTTTTAAAAAGAAATCAAATTAAGTAAAACATTGTATTTGAATTAAAAATCTGTGAGTGCATATTTATTGGCCAATATTTTGAAGCGAAGCCAAGGCTTTTTCTCTGAATGTTGGCTTGTTGAATACAATTCTATTATTTTTTTCTTGCACTATACATTATCTGCATTACTGCCTTTTGCTTAAAATAAAACTTTAAAAAATACTCATGAAGTAAACTGATTTCAGAATGCATCCAGATTACTATTAATTTCCTCCAGTCTTTGATAGTTGCCTGGTTCCCCAAACATCAAGATTTTTTATTTGCAGCTCATCCTTTCAGACTGTCATAAATATAGGTTTCTTAGAAGTTTTTCCTTTCATACTCATGATTCACAAGCTTATGTAACAATTACATTATCTAATCATGAAAAACAATTGCATTTGCAGAGGGCATATACAGACAGTCTCCAACTTATGATGGTTTGACTTCACAAATTTTTAATTTATGATAGTGTGAAAGTGATAAACATTCAGTAGGAAGCATACTTCAAATTTTGAATTTTGGTCTTTTTTATGGGCTAGTGATATGCATCACAATACTCTCTTGATGCTGGGCTCAATAATGTATCACAAAGACTACTTTATAATAAACTGTTGAACACATCATGTAATTTATTGACCACTGTACCAAAAGAGTTCTGAGTATAGGCCAGGCTAAGGTAACATGTTTGATAGGTTAGGTGTGTTAAATGCATTGTAGACATGAAGTTGTCAACATATGGTGAGTTTATTGGGCTGTAACCCCACTAGTAAATCGAGTAGCATCTGTATATATTTGAGAATGTAGTTGACTCCAGGCAAGCGTATCACTGAACCTGAGAGAACACAAGTGTGCAAAACTCCAGAAAGGGTCTTACTATGATGAGCTTCAGAAATCTTTGATTGTTGGCCATTACGTTTTAAAGGAGTGGAAACTGTCAATTAGTTCTGCGTGTTGGTTAAATGGAAGTCATTGATAAGAACCGCCACTGTACCTACTTTATGTAATTGTTTATATGAATAAGTTTGAATCTAGACTGTGACCACTTTGAGGGAAAGAGGGGCATGTTTTATTCATCTTTGTATTTCTAACACAGTGCCTGGATCACAGCAAGTGCTTAGTAACTGCTGGCTAAATAACAAATGTCTGTTAGCAGTTAATAAAGTATGTTGAAGTTGTCCTATATTCTTAACTTGACTGCTGTCAATTTTATAACATGGTTTATCATTAAACCCACCTGCAAGTAGTATTATTGAAATTATTTTTAAAAAGACTTTATTAGAAAACTGCCTCCATCATAACAAGGATGATCACAAGATAATCACTGAAAACAGCATTAGAATTAAAATACAGTATGTATGTTATATATTGTGATCCAATGATGATAGTCATTTAGAACAAATCTTCTTATTTGGAATTCTAAGCAAGGACAACTGCTAAGGGAAAGCTGTCCTCCTTGTAGCCATTTCAAAATATTAGGCAATTTGAAGTATGATCTTTTAAATTATCCATTTGAGTTTTAAGTGTATCTCCATTTTTTTTTTTTTTTTTTTTAGTGTTTGTCTCATATTTCAACTTCTTGTGTTTATTCCTCAGTCTCTTAGAAGCATACAGTAATTTTAACAGCACTTCCTTTGTGACAGGCATTTCATATACCGTACAATCAAGGTTTTCAATTGTGCTCTATAACTGTTGATTTGTGATTGGAGTTTAACCTTCTCTTCTAAAGAAATGCCTTTAAGAAGCAGAATTCTTTGCAGAGCCAGAGTTTATGGGAGTGCTTTATTCTCTACTTCATGCTGTTTGTAAGGTGAATGGGATAGCAATACTCAAAGATGCCCAGAAAAGACACACAGTTTTATATAGAATCACAGCTCAAATCTTTGAATAAGATGTAGTTGAATGCCTTGTCAGACATCACAACAAATAAACTAGACTGGTCTAACCAAGTCCATTTCCTCAAATAAGGATTCCTCTAAGTGTGGGCCAGAGACCTTCAAGGATCAGGAGATCAAAACTATTTTTATAATGCTAGTAACATTATATGCCTTTTTTACTCTCATTTTCACTCTGCATTCACAAGTGTGTGGAGGACAAAAAGTTCATTAAGATGGATTCAGATTCCACATTGATATTAACCTTTAGGAAACTAACACTCGTTAAGTTTCAGTGTAGCACCAAAGAAAAATACTTGTTATTATACGAATAAAATATTGGACCAGATTTTTCTTCATACTTTTACAATAAAGCAACATGTTATAAAATATAATGCAGGAACAGGTATGAAAATCCAATTGTCTTGTATTCAGGCTTTATTTATTTATGTATTCATTTTGAGACAGAGTCTCCCTCTTGCCCAGGCTGGAGTGCAATGGCATGATCTCGGCTCACTACAACCTCCGCCCACAGGGTTCAAGTGATTCTCCTGCCTCAGCCTCCTGAGTAGCTGGGATTACAGGCACCTGCCATTGTATTTTTGGCTAATTTTTGTATTTTTTAGTAGAGATGGGGTTTCACCACGTTCATCGGGCTGGTCTCAACCTCCTGACCTCAGGTGATCTGCCTGCCTCAGCCTCCCAAACTGCAGGGATTACAGGCGTGAGTCACTGCGCCCAGCCTATTCAGCCTTTCTTAAAGAGATTTTTGAAACTCTAAAATAACATCACTCTTCTCATTTATATTTTTCTTTTGGTTAATATTTTTAAATACAATAAGTTATTTTCATTAATTTGCATTAGATTTATTTATATTGATAATAATTATAATAAGGTAGTACTAATTTAGTTATTGATATTATGAAATAATTTTAAAATAAATATTATGCATTTTTCTCACTTTTAGTTTCTACTATGTAGGTATTAACACATAATCAAAACTGTTTTGAGGAATCTTTGGTACTTTTGAGGGTAAATGGATTTTTAGACCAAAATGTTGAGAACCCCAGCACTAAATGAAGCAAGTCTGATCTGAAAATAATAACAGCATATGTCTAAATACCATATTTTAAGAAATTTTTAAAAAATAAGTTACAAAGAAAGATAATGATCTAGAGACAACACCAATGAACCCCTTTTCATCTTTTTTTCAATTGGCACACGTTGAAGTAGAAAAGGTAAAATCTCATTCTTAAGTGACTTTGTATAAATTTTGTAGTTACCCACATTAAAGGGCTTTCATCAGATACTGCAAAACATCACTTGAACCTATAAACAGCTAAATGTAACCAGTTTGTTTCCTTAAATCAAGAACTTTTAATGGACTTTGGAACTATTTCTGTTAACCTAACATTGATCATGACTCAGTTCCAAATAGAAAACGTAATGAAAGACTGACCTCTTATTTAAGTAACAAATTATTCTACTTAGAATAAAACATGAAAAATCAGCACGTAAACTATGAGTTACACTGTTCCAACATGTGTATATGTGTATTGTCAAACTGTATCTGCATTATGTTTGCACAAATGAACTACTTTTATTACTTTTATCTCATAGAATTACCTCAATGTTAAAGTTCACACTTACGTGTGCGCACACACACACACAGGCTTTTATCTCATAGAATTACCTCAATGTTAAAGTTGACACACATGTGCGCGTGCGTGCGCGCACACACACACACACACACGCATAATTATATGCTGCTGTATATTGCTTTAAAAATTAGAATTGGTATCAGAGTTATCTAGTTTTAAAAAAAATTAGTAAGAGTTTCAAAATACCTATGCTACTTGAATTTCTGTCCCTGGGTTATTAAATGATATTGAAACAATTATGCCATGACTCCTGCTCTATAAAAGCTATAATACTCTTTTATCTCATTATTATTTAAATGTTAAATGCTCTACTATAGAGGTAAATTGGGTTTAAAATAGAATGTTTCAAGCAGAAGAGAAAAAAATATAAGGTTAAACAGAGCAAGGAATCAGAGCTTCAATTTGTGATATGAAGCTTGCTAGGGCATGGATTGCTCTTTTGATATACTAAGAAAGACCCTCTGGCATGCCCTGTAGAGAATAAATATACTGATCTGAAACAAAAATGTAAAACAGCTGCTAAGTGACAGAGGAAATGTGCATTGGATCGCCAGACTGTCATAAATATTGCATTCTTAATCAGAAAGCATCTGTCTTTTCCTTTTTGACAATCTCTGCATTGTATTTAATCTGTACAGAATGCTTCTCCCAACAGGTGCAATGGTGTTTATAAATCTAAAACCTTATTTAAATGAAGCTTACAACTGGAGATGTTTCAATTAACAGGGCACTATTTTATAAGAAAGAATCATTCTAATATTTGGCAAATCCATAGATTGCGATGCATTTGTAAAAGTTAATTATTGGAAAATTAGAGGATAGATACCAAGAAAAGCTAAAGATCAAAGGGACTTTAAGCAATTTTATGCAATACATTTGCATTCAGAGAAACTACAGGTAAAAGCCATTGGTGTCAGATGTGGAATAGCTTGAAATATTGGGGATAGATATTTAAAAAGTATCATTTTTATAGACATGTCCATAAAAATTGGCCTCTATTGCGCTAGTTTATTTTCCTACGGTTCAATTTTCCACCTATTATCATGATTCAGTTGTTGAAATTGAATATAATAGATCCATGATCAACCTTGCTGGACAAAATATATATAGATAGATAGTAATTTGAAGGTTTGCATTATAATC
Organism: Piliocolobus tephrosceles; assembly: GCF_002776525.5. Classification (NCBI taxonomy): domain Eukaryota; kingdom Metazoa; phylum Chordata; class Mammalia; order Primates; family Cercopithecidae; genus Piliocolobus; species Piliocolobus tephrosceles. The sequence continues at coordinate 111,431,281 of NC_045435.1, forward strand.
ACCCAAATAAGTGTCAAATAGATAATTTCTTCAAAACTGTGGATATAATAATAAAAATAGCTCTTTTAGAAAACACCACTTTGAAAGTGGAAGCAGCTATAAAATTATTCACTTTAACTCTTTTACTAAAATGAGTGTGGAGACAATGAGCTCAGTCCCTACAGGGACCACTCAGATACTGTAAGTGACACAAGTCTGGTGAGACATGTGACCCTTACTTGAGTATTCATCTCCTAATCTTTGATAGAAACAGGTGTTGAAGAAAATATTTTTCTTAACTGCACTGTCGGACAAACAACATGGCAGGCTAGTGAGCAGTGCCCATTTAGTTGGCTGTTTCCGTGGAGAAAAAGTATACAATATTTCAAGGAATTAAATTTTTCAATAATGTACAGGTCAAACAAAATATATTGATAGACTATCTCTTGCCCTTGGGCTTCCAATTTGCAATCTTTAGTACAATAGTTGAGAACATAGGCTTACTGTTAACCATATCTTAGATGAACATCTGTTTTGGCCATTTATTATCTTTATGACCTTGGATAAGCTACTAGCCTTTAAATTCCATTTCATTCGCAGCCTGAACACAGTTAATAATAAAAGCTAATTTATAGTGATGTTTTAAATAATAAATGATTTAAGGGGTATAAAATACTTAGCATGGCAAGTACTCAATAAGTGGTAAATAAGCAATAAGTAGTAGATATTATGGGTTTGTTTTGTTGTTGTTTTTGTTGTTGTTTTTGTTTTTGTTTTGAGATAGTGTCCCACTCTGTCACCCAGGCTGGAGTGCAGTGGTGTGATCTTGGCTCACTGCAACCTCTGCCTCCAGGACTCCAGTGATCCTCCCATCACAGCCCTCCTAACCCCCTAGTAGCTGGGACTATAGGCGCCTGCAAACACAGCCAGCTAATTTTTGTATTATTTTGTAGAAACAAGCTTTCACCGTGTTGCCCAGGTATCGAACTTCTGGGCTCAAGCAATCTGCCCGTCTCGGCTTCCTAAAGTGCTGAGACTACAGGCATGAACCATTGCACCTATCCTTATTTTGTTTTTAATAAGATACAGATTTTTTTTAAAAAGCAGAGGCCCAGAAACCAATGTAACTGGATCATTAACATGAAGGGATTTAAAATTTCAGGCCTCCTAATTCCAAATCCACCAATCTCCATATATGTTTGTAACTGCAACTTCATATAAAAGCTCTAATTTCCTTACCTGCTTTACTAATTGGCATAGGACAAATATTTTTTACATCATGGGTAAAACCTTTTTTTAATATTTAAAATTTCTCTTAATAGCTGTATACCAATATCTATTATAGGTTAACACAGAAAGCAAAGGTTACTCTGTTCCTCAGAGAGTTCATACAAAATTATTTCATCTCAACCATTCACATTTTGTAAGGGACAAATCCATTTTAAAAATTCTTCCACTAAAGCAGTATCAACAAAGTCATTTGTTATAAAGCATAGGGATAAATCAAGGCATAGCTTAACATAAAGCATCCAGCTTACACCCAGAAGATCTCAATACCATTTGATTGCCTTGAGCTAACACTAGCCCTAAATCTAATCAACACTAATATCAAATTAACATATACTAAATCATTTACCAATACAAAAGTATAGGCGATAGAAATTTTATCCTGGCACTATAGATACAGTACCATAAGGGAAAGATGAAAGAAATTAACCAAGCATAAAATAGCAAGGACTCACCCCTATACCTTCTGCATAATAAATTAACTAGAAACAATTTCGCAAAGAGAACTAAAGCCAAATTCCCCGAAACCAGACGAGCTACCCAAAAACAGTTAAAAGAGCGCACCCCTCTATGTAGCAAAACTGTGGAAAGATTTATAGGTAGAGGTGACAAGCCTACCGAGCCTGGTGATAGCTGGTTATCCAAGACAGAATCTTAGTTCAACCTTAAGTTTACCTGCAGAATCACTTAATCTCCCTGTAAACTTAATTGTTAGTCTAAAGAGGGACAGCTCTTTAGATGTTAGGAAAAAACCTTGTATAGAGAGTGAAAAATCCAATACCCATAGTTGGCCCAAAAGCAGCCATCAATTAAGAAAGCGTTCAAGCTCAACATCAATCATCTAAAAAATTCCAAGCATACTACTGAACTCCTTACATCACATTGGATTAATCTATCATTTCATAGAAGCAACAATGCTAGTATAAGTAACATGAATATTTTCTCCACCGCATAAGCCTAAATCAGACCGAAAAACTTCACCAATACTTAACAGCCCAATATTAATAAATACAAACTAGCCAGTATTATTTATACTGTTAATCCAACACGGGCATGCTTTAAGGAAAGGTTAAGAAAAGTAAAAGGAACTCAGCAAACTCAACCCTGCCTGTTTACCAAAAACATCACCTCCAGCATTACTAGTATTAGAGAGGCACTGCCTGCCCAGTGACACATGTTTAACGGCCACGGTACCCTGACTGTGCAAAGGTAGCATAATCACTTGTTCCTTAAATGGGGACTCGCATGAATGGCACCACGAGGGTTCAACTGTCTCTTACTTTCAACCAGTGAAATTGACCTGCCCATGAAGAGGCGGACATGAAATAATAAGACGAGAAGACGCTATGGAGCTTTAGTTTATTAATGCAATCAAAATCACATAAATCTACGCACCCTTAAACCACTACACCTGCATTAAAAATTTTGGTTGGGGTGACCTCGGAGCATAACCAAACCTCCGAACAACCTATGCTAAGACTACACAAGCCAAAGCGAGCTAACATCTATAATTGATCCAAAACTTGACCAATGGAACAAGTTACCCTAGGGATAACAGCGCAATCCTATTCTAGAGTCCATATCGACAATAGGGTTTACGACCTCAATGTTGCATCAGGACATTCTAGTGGTGCAGCAGCTATCAAGGGTTCGTTTGTTCAACGATTAAAGTCCTACTGATCTGAGTTCAGACCGGAACAATCCAGGTCGTTTTCTATCTACTCTATATTTCTCCCTGTACGAAAGGATAAGAGAAATAGGGCCCACTTCATAAAGTGCCCTCATTCCATAGATGACCTAATCTCAATCTAACAAAACACCATACACCTAACCCAAAAACAGGGTTGGTTAAGATGGCAGAGCCCAGCAATTGCATAAAATTTAAAACTTTACAATCAGAGGTTCAACTCCTCTTCTTAACATCATGTCAACAACAAACCTTCTACTCCTCATTATATCTGCATTAGCGGCTATAGCATTTCTCACACTCATTAAGCGAAAATTACCAGGCTATTACAATTACGCAAAGGACTCAATATCGTTGGCCCTTACGGATTACTACAACCCTTTGCCGACGCAATGAAACTCTTCACCAAAGAACCTTTAAAACCTTCAATGTCTACTACTATTCTCTACATCACCGCACCAGCCTTGGCCTTTCCATTGCCCTTCTCCTATGAACCCCTCTTCCTATACCCAACCCCCTAATCAACTTTAACCTGGGACTTTTGTTTATTCTAGCTACATCTAGTCTAGCTGTCTACTCCATTTTATGATCAGGATGAGCATCAAATTCAAACTATGCACTAATCGGAGCACTGCGAGCTGTCGCCCAAACAATTTCATATGAAGTTACTCTTGCTATTATTTTATTTTCAGTCTTACTAATAAGCAGCTCATTCATATGTTATACTTAAAATCAGACAATAATAACTGCAATAATGGGGTCTTATTATCTGCTGAAGCTTAGCTAAACCCTCTACATGCGTAGTCTCATTTAATCCTCACCACAGCTCTATAGAGTCCATAAATATACCAAAGTACTTCATTTGTAAAATCATTTTGAAAGGTGATAAATAATTTGTCTAGTAAGTGTCAGAGTCAGGGCTTCCGTCTCATTCCCAAGGCTATACTATTCTCCCTAAATTCTTGTCTTAAAACTAAACCAAGATGAATTAGACACATAATAAATAAGAATTAGAATATTTTCCGTGTGGTTGCAGAGAAACATAAAGCCAAATATTACTCAACGCTGTTAATAATTAAGATATTGCATATCTGAAGTTGAGCTAATACAAACATAATTTAAGCACCCCTTCTGAGAACACTTATATTTGAAGAGCAAGGCAAGTTTTACTGTACTTTCCAGCCATTATTTTGTTAATGCAATAATTACCTCAAGCAAGCCACTCTAGAGGTTTTCAAATAGCTCTGAATAATGTATAAATGATTTGTAAATGAAGGCGAAATGTCCCAACAGGGTTAGATCCACAGAGACACAGTTTCCTGAGACATAATTCTGAGAAAGATTAGAAGGACTGAAGCCCAAAAGATGGATGAACAGAGACTTAATTAAGGTGAATCATACTTTTGTGATATTCTTTGGAAAAAAATCCTTCCATCCTCACAAAAAAAGTGCTATCTTTTCTAAGCAGGAAAACTATTGACAAACTTTGGGTAGCTAATCCACAAGACTCATATTAACATACAGAACATGAAATGCATTTTCCTTTGGGCAAGGAGAGGAGAATCTATTGCACATGTCATCTGTTTCTGTGAATACTGAAGATTACAATTATGTTTTGATGTTAATCCAACTACTGCAAATTTCTTGTTGCAGAGCACCGTGTGAAAATGTGAATGACAGTATAAATCTTTTTAAATTGAATTCAACACTTTTCCAAAGAGCTAATGTTTTCAAATACTATTGCAAACCTCTGAAAAGCAAGAATAACTCTCTAAATGAAGCCTCTTTTCTATAGTGAACTATTTGATATGAAAATTGAATAGCCAAGATAAAACCAAATTCTGCAGGTCTGCTATATTGTGTGTATGTGTTTTGCATTTTTTAGAAACAATCACCTCTAATGCTTTGATGTCCTCATAAGCAAACTGCACGATGGGAACGCCAAGATGGTTGATGAAATAATCAGCATCACCTTGTATCTGTATAGAACTGATATTGGGTTCTGGGCACTGAGCTCTTCTGGTACAGTTGAAATTATTTTTCTGAAAAACATAATTTAAATTGTTAACACATACTATGCTTCCCAGGTCATCCCTAAATAAGTACTACTCAAAATACGGTCCACAGATCAGCAGCATCAATGTCGCCCTGGAGATTGTTAAAAATGCAAATGCTTAGGCTCCACACTGTCCTACCTAATGGGTGGTAGAGCCCAGGAATCTGCATTGTAACTCTCCTCTTTGATTCTGACGCTCACTGAAGCATAACTAGCACTGGCCAGAATTCAAGCTTTGCTTGCTGTTGTTGCTTCAAAAGCATTTTTTATCATAGGTTTAATTTGAACTCTGATGACTCTGACAATATTTAAAAGAATGTTGAGTCTCTAAAAAGGTGTAGTATTTTGTTTTTTTTAAATAAGTTTTCCCATAAACTTAAAGAATGTGTTGTAGGGTATAATTCTGTTCTTCTTAAAATGTTTATTAAAAACTAGAGAAGAGGCCAGGTGTGGTGGCTCAATTCTGTAATCCCAGCACTTTGGGAGGCTGAGACAGGCGGGTCACCTGAGGTCAAGAGTTTGAGACCAGCCTGGCCAACATGGTGAAACCTCATCTCTGCTAAAAATACAAAAATTAGCTGGGTGTCGTGGCAGGTGCTTGTAATTCCAGCTATTCGGGAGGATGAGGCAGGAGACTTGTTTGAACCCAGGAGGCAGAGGTTGCAGTGAGCTGAGAGTGCACCATTGCACTCCACGCTGGGCAACAAGAGCAAGGCTCTATCTCAGTAAATAACAAATAAATAAATAAAAATAAAAATAAAAAACTAGAGTAGAAATTTTCTTCATTTCTTCCTGAAAGCATATTCCTAGATGTTTTAAGATTATAGGCCAACAACTACAGTGGATCATAGTGAATCACACAGCTAAGTGCAAGATCTGGGTAATATAAGATGATATAGGCTATTATTTCTTAAACTAAGAGTTGGCTGGCATGCAAAACAAACGACAGTAGCTTTACAAAAACAAAACAAACATCTAAAACAAACTAAAGGTCTTTTAATTAATATTTATTAAAATATCTTTTTTAATACATTTCTCAAAATCTGAGATGCAGTGGCCTCAACTATAAACGTGGAAGACTACCAATCTCCAGGGCAGTTGTGAGAAAATGAGGCAATAAATGTAAAAACAGCACATGTGGTAACAGGCACATAAAGTACGTACTCAATCCATGTTTGTCTTTGAGTCAAGACATCCATTTTTCAACCTCTCATGCTTCTTTGGTATGATATAATTTCAAAAATACTTTCAAATATAATCTATATAAAATAAAACTGTAAAATAAGACTCAAGCTCTACAGGGGAGATAGATGTCCCTGTGGTTAACAGGGATGATTAAATTTAAAAACAGAAGCAAGTGGCCTTGCTAGAGTGAGAAAGAGCAGCCACGTGCATACTTGGAAAAAGCAGCTCCACAAACATTTGCTTTACACCCTGAGTCAGAACAGTTCCTGTAACCAGACACAAGAGAAACGAGCTAGAAACTGCCCCTTACCAGCCCTTTGAAAGAAAAGTTTGACACAGAGTTCTCGTTTGGGGCATAGAAAACACCCAATCAAAAGTTTGACAGAGAGTTCTGGGGGCATAGAAAATATCCAATCAGTACTCTACTATTTTGACCAATCAAAACTAAACAAGTTTGAATCCTTCATTTGCATAAACAGGCCTGATTGAGAACTGAAGGGGTAGTTTTCCCTATGTAAGCTAGACCCTCCCTTTGTTCTTCAGAAAATACACTTTCACTTATACTAAAATCTGTGCCTCCCTAGTCTACAGATTGTTGTTTTAATAGTAAATAAAGCTCCCCACTTTTCCTTTGCAGATCATCTCCTCTTTTGCTAACATTTATCAAAAGACTGGAAAATATGTGGTGCAATATTAAGAAAATTAGTTATTCCAACTTTTTTCAACTATAGTGCTAGATGTTATAAACATATAATAATGTTTCAATAACTCTCAAGCTTCTTTGAATATCTAATGGAAAGATCTTTGCAACAAAATTAAACATCAATTAAAATGGAAAGCCAGTATGAACCTTTACAAGCAAGTCAGGGTTTCAGTTTACAGACAAGACAGTGTTTCTATTTAATGTGTTTACAACTATCTTGACTGATTAACCACTTTGGAAATAGAAAAATAATGTTTTTACCATACAGTCTAATCAGTAGCAACTTAATCTTTTTTATGGTGACCTCCACCCCTCACCACCAATTGGCTTCTTTTCAAAGCTGAATTTTTCGAAAAGGGGGGTAATCCTTTTTCACTTTCTGACACATTCCTCTGGCTTAAGACTCCTGGGGTTTCATTTTAAGCTGGGACAGTATAGGGAGGGTCTTGAATAGTCCCAAAGAAGAGCTAGTCTTAAGCACTAGATCATGAAAAACAAACTACTTTATATCATGGTATAAATCCCAAGCACCTCTGGAGGTATTTGTTTAGCTAGGTTTTTGTTGTCGTTGTTGTTTGTTTTTAAGTTGAATTTGGATGCCTAGGGGAGGCAAGACATTTATTAACATCCATCACTAGTGCCTCACATTCAGCCTGCTCTACTCATTCAGGTTTACTGAATAGGGCCAGAGGCATTTGAATTTGCAAAACCGAGGTTGTTGCACCATTTTATGTCATTAAATGAGGATATGATAAGATCTGGTTTTTACTTTCTCCAGATGCCTGACTAATGAAAGTAAAAATCATTTTTAAATGACCTACTTTCTCTTTAATGAAGTAACATGTATGTCTTTTCAAGACAGCAAAAGCATCCTAATCAACATAAATGAAAATATAGTTTGGCTTCAACTTCATTTTACATACATTAATTCTTAACATTCACAAATGCTCAGCCATGCCCCTTAGATCAAAATTTTTTTTCTCAACAGAAAAATGGCACGGTCAAAAAACAATTTCAAATTCCACAATATATGCCTATTAAAAATTATTTTTTTAAAATAAACATTGTATTTAAGTTTAACATTTGATATTTTCATTGTCACAGTTAGTTATATAAACACTTAGTTACATAATAGCTGTCCTCTGACAAAAGCTGTTAGTTTCTCACATATGCGTGTTTCTAAGATTGCACAAATGACCTCACTCCAATCAATCCTTGCAAATTCTTATTTTTATTTTCAAGATGAAGTCTCACTATGTTGCCGAATGTTGCCCAGGCTGAGCTTGACTTTCTGCGTTTAAGCAATCCTCCTACCTCAGCCTCCTGAACAGCTGGGACTACTGGGCCCAGCTACTGGCAGTATTTGTTTACTCTAACAGTTACATAGAGCACAGCTCTGGTTTAGCCTCAGCCTGTTATGAGTTCTCTTCTAGTCTCTCTGCTCTTGCTATAGCTACTATTGTGTCTGGAATTGGTGGGTTCTTGGTCTCACTGACCTCAAAAATGAAACTGCTGACCCTCCCGATGAGTGTTACAGTTCTTAAAGATGGTAGTCCAGAATTTGTTCCTTCTGGTGGGTTCGTGGTCTCGCCGACTTCCAAGAGTGAAGGTGCAGACCTTCATGATGAGTCTTACAGCTCATAAAGGCCACTGTAAACCCAAAGAGTGAGCAGTGGCAAGATTTATTGTAAAGAGTTAAAAAACAAAGAATGGGACCCCAGCAGGTCGCCAATGGTTGGCGCAGGTAGACTGCTTTTATTCCCTTATCTGGCCCCACCCACATCCTGCTGGTTGGTCCATTTTACAGAGAGCTGATTGGTCCATTTTACAGAGTGTTGATTGGTCCGTTTTGACAGAGTGCTGATTGGTGCGTTTGCAATCCCTGAGCTAGACACAGAGTGCTAGACAGAAAAGTCCTCCAAGTCCTCACTAGGTTAGCTAGATACAGAGTACTGATTGGTGTATTTACAAACCTTGAGCTAGACACAGGGTGCTGATTGGTGTATTTACAAACCCTGCGCTAGACACACAGTGCTGACTGGTATATTGACAAACCCTGAGCTAGACACAGAGTGCTGACTAGTGCATTTACAATGAGCTAGACACACAGTGCTAGATGGAAAAGTTCTCCGAGTCCCCACTAGGTTAGCTAGATACAGAGTACCGATTGGTGTATTTACAAACCTTGAGCTAGTCACAGAGTACTGATTGGTGTGTTTACAATCCCTTAGCTAGACATAAAGGTTCTCCAAGTCTCTACTAAACTCAGGGGCCCAGCTGGCTGCACCTAGTGGATCCTGCACCGGGGCTGCAGGCCAAGCTGCCCGCCAGTCCCACACCCTGTGCCTGCACTCCTCAACCCTTAGGTGGCTGATGGGATTGAGCACAACGCAGGGGTGGCACTCGTCGGGGAGGCTGGGGCCACGGAGTTACCCACCGCAGAGTGGAGGGGCTCAGACATGGTGGGCTGCAGGTCCCGAGCTCTGTCCCGCAGGCAGGCAGCTGAGGCCCCGCGAGAACTCGAGAGCAGTGCATGAGGGCTGGCAGTGCTGGGGAAGCCAGCACAGCCTCCGCAGCTGCTAGCCTGGGTGCTAAGCCCCTCACTGCCCTGGGCCAGCAGTGTGGGCCTGAGGAGCCCGCGCCCGTGCCCGTGCCCACTGGAGTTCACGCTGGCCTCTGAGCGCCGCGCAGCGCATGGCCCCAGTTCCCACCTGTGCCTCTCCCTCCACACCTTCCTTCAACCTGCCACGGCACGGTGGGAGCCCCTCTCTGGGATGACTGGGACTGGAGCCTCCTCCTTGTGCTTGTGGGGAGGTGTGGAGGGAGAGGCACCAGTGGGAACCAGAGCTGCACTTGCCGGCCAGTGTGAGTTTCTGCTGCGGCTGGCTCAGCGGGCCCTGCACAGGGAGCAGCCGGCGTGCACGGACGGCCCAGGGCCATGATGGGCTTAGCACCCAGGCCAGCAGCTGCCGCGGTTGTGCCGGTTGCCCCAGCAGTGCCGGCCTGCCTGCACTGTACTCAAATTCTCTGGGGGTTTGGCTGCCTCCCTGTGGGGCAGGGCTCAGGACCTGCAGCCCGCCATGTCTGAGCTCCTCCCCCTGGGGTGGGCTTCCTTCTGGAGCCTCCCAGACGGCACCGCCCCCTGCTCCCTGGCGCCAGATCCCCTGGACAGCCCAAGGGCTGAAGAGTGCAGGCGTGGCTCGGGACTGGTGGGCAGCTCCACCTGCAGCCCTGGTGCAGGATCCAGCTGGCTTCCTGAACTGGATGGGGACGTTGAGAACTTTTATATCTAGCTGGAGTATGGTATGTGCACCAATCAGCACTCTGTCTAGCTCAGGGTTTGTAAATACACCAATTAGCACTCTGTCTGGCTCAGGGTTTGTGAATACACCAATTGGTACTCTGTATCTAACTAACCTAGTGGAGACTTGGAGGACTAGCACTGTGACTCTGTGTCTAGCTCAATGCTTGTAAATGCACCAATCAGTACTCTGTGTCTAGCTCAAGGTTTGTAAATGCACTAATTGGTACTCTGTATCTAGCTAACTCTGTATCTAACCAACTAGCACTCTGTGACTCTGTGTCTAGCTCAAGGATTGCGGGAGTACCAATCAGCACTCTTGTCAAAACGGACCAATCAGCTCTCTGTGAAGTGGACCAATCAGCGCTCTGTGAAGTGGACCAATCAGCTTTCTGTAAAATGGACCAATCAGCAGGATGTGGGTGGGGCCAGATAAGGGAATAAAAGCAGGCTGCCTTAACCAGCCAGTGCCAACCCTCTGGGTTCCCTTTCCACGTTGTGGAAGCCTCGTTCTTTTGCTCTTTGCTATAAATCTTGTCGCTGCTTACTCTTTGGGTCCACGCTGCTGTTACGAGCTGTAACACTTACCCTTGAAGGTATGCAGCTTCAGTCTTGAAGCCAACGAGACCACGAACCCACCAATTTCAGACACACTATAATATAGCTTCAATATTTTCATTGCATTCCATTTCCATGGTTTCTTTTAAGTACGTATTTACATGTTTTGTATGGTTCAGGCAAATCAAAAGGGCAGCATTCAGCTTTCAAGATTACGCTCCCCCAAATATTTCTGTATTCTTCCTACTATAGTTTGCTCTGCCTTGCCTATTTATTTAAAACCCTAATTTTTTTTTCCTAAAGATTTTTTCCCTAATTTTTATATTGCTGCCTCTGCCATATAAAAACTTTTTTGGGGTTGGGGGATAAACCAACTAAGATGGCAACAAAGTGAGCATTATCTAGAAATATCTTACAATTTTATTTTGAGGGTTAAGATCTATTAAACTACGTATCTGATGCTAGATGTGAACTATTTGTGGAGAGCAGACAGCATACAGAAAAAAAGGGTTGCATGACCCATGCTGGGAGCACTTTTGAGTCGCCTGATGTCATAAGCCCAAAGGGAGGGAAAATGCTTCAAGAAAGCCAAACCAAGATGGGGGCTTCAGGGATAACACAGTTTCCAGAGGAATACTCCTGGAGCTTGTTTCTCACCTACTGAACCCAGAGTTTCTCTGATGGCCTTGCAGAGGACTTAATTCACCATTCCCCCACCCCATCCCCACTCCACACACAACCTTCTCTCCTCCTCTCTTTTTCTATGTCTATCTCATTCTTTACTTCCTTCTCTCACTAATTTAACCAGTGATGAGGGGAAGTAGCATGTTACCCTCAAGCCTGTGTTCATTTTGTCCTTTCATGCTTTTGTTTCTAACTAGCTTCAAAGTTAAAAAGTCAGATAGCCCAAGTTGCCCAGATTACCCAAAAGCCAGGAACCCAATTTGCAGATTTGAGAAGTTTTTTTCCCCCAGGTCATTTTATCTAGGGATTTCCCTTAAGAGAAAAACATTCCTGGCATAGAAACACTATTCTCTAAATCTTCATTATTCATTACTTTAAGGTAATGAATTTAAGGCCAAATTCACAGACCTGAAGTGATTGTACATCTATATTCAATCCTAATGTGAATTGTTTTTCCTCACAGCACTTCAGTGGATTATGATAGATCCATGTGAGGTAACAGACATTGATCTACTAAACCCTCATAAGCATTAATATCTGAGAGACAAGTAGGAAGAAATGTTAATTTTCATTTTACTAGAAGTTAAGCACCATGGAAGAGGGGAGGTTGGCAACAAATTTGTGCAGGTCAATTAATTTTTTAAATTTATTTACAGGGCTGAGTAAATTCATATTAAGAATTTCATCCAAGGAGTTCAAAATGCCTCATATTTAATGTTTGATAACAAGACTTTTTATTCCAGTTCATAAAATGAGCAAGTTCAGGCAAGGACCATGGTTATGTCACTAGCTTAATTTTCCACCCACAAGTCAATAGAGGACCTGAAATGAAATCACTACCTCACTCCTAAATATGCATGCTCTTTGCAAGTACAATTTTAAGCTGAAAGGCAAAACTTCATAGCAAAGGATCATGTAAGTGAGATAACAAAAAAAAAAGTCAATATTTGCATTAGTTAAATAGTGATGCCAGGACACATTGACCAGTTTCTAAAAGTATTTTAAAAATCTGTTTAATAATTCAAATGTTGTATTTCCCCACATTCTGTTTTCTCCTGTGTACATAAGCATTTACATGCATAGGAAATCTAAGTTGATTATTTACTTGAACGGCAAGAAAAGTGTAACGTTCAAAATAAAAATTCCATAGTCTATACACCATAATAAAATTAAGTCACTTTCATTTCAGTTATAGTTTTGTAAGTTCAATTTTGCAGAAATAATTTATTTCACTGTTTTTCCTGGTTTTTACAGTATACAAATGTACCAATTATTACAATGATACCAACGATGTTTAAAAAATGATTTTTTGCTATAAGGCAGTGTGATGGTTAATTTTAAATGTCAACTTGGCTGGGCCATGGGATGCCCAGATATGTGGTCAAACATCATTCTGAGTGTGTCTATGAGAGTGTTATTAGATGAAATTGGCATTGAATTGACAGACCGAGTAAAGCAGATTGCCCTCCTCAATGTGGACGCCCCTCATCTCATCAGCTGAAGACCTGAATGACCTTCCCACAAGAAAGGGGAGTGGGAGAACTCCTTCTGTCTGACCGCCTTGAACTAGAACATTGGTCGTTTCCTTTCTTTGGTTCAGAACCCCCCAAAAATAAGCTTTATAAGGGTGTCAAGCCTGTAGGCTTTTGGACTGAAACTTAATAGCTTTCCTGGTGCTCAGACCTTCAAACTCAGACTAGTACTACACTACTGTCTCTCTTAGTTCTGTATCTTTCCAACCGCAGATCTCTGGGCTTGTCAGCCATCATAACTTGGTGAGCCAAATTCTTATAATAAATCTCCTTATATGTACAAATACAAACACACACACACACACACACACACACACACACACAAATTCATATAGATATATATTATCATATAATTATATGTTATTAATGTATTTATATATAAAGTGTGTGTGTGTGTGTATGTGTGTATTGGTTAGTCTGGGCAGCTATAACCGAATGCCATAACAGGTGGCTTAAACAATAGAAATATATTTTTAATGACTCTGGAGGCTGGGAAGTTCATCAAGGTGCCATCATGGTAAATTCTAGAGAAGGGCTTCTTCCTGGTTTGCAGATGCCAGTTTTCACATGGTATCCTTACACGATGACGAGCAGAAAAAGAGAGAGATCTTGTATCTACCTCTCTTTTTATAAGGGCATTAATTTCATTCACTGGGGCTCCATCCTCATGACCTATGTACTTTCCAAAGGCTCAACCTGCAAATAACATCAACATGTTATTTTGTCTTCAACATATGAATTTTGAGGGGACACAAACATTTAGTCTATAGCAAGATAGATCCTATTGATTGTGTTTCTTTGGGGAACTCTGACTAACATAGGCAGTCTTCAATGGTAGGTAGGTCACCTTTTTGTTTGTTAAGAAATGTTCATTAAAACTAGTGAAAAATTAAACTTTAATTTCTATCTAATGGTAGGGAGGAGAATTGTGTTATTTGGTTAGCTGGAGGTAATTTGACAAAATTTTGTTATAACATTTTTAGTTTAGAACTTTATAGATGTGGTCCTAGGCAATGTGAACATGTAAACAATTGAAGGATCATGGATAAATTATTACATTTGAAACTGAGAAAACAGCCTAAAGATCCTAATGCCCAAGGGTTCTTATCCCGAGATCCACAGAAAGAATTTAAGATCTGTGAACTTGGTGAACCAGAAAAAAAAAAAAAAAAAAAAGGCATCTTTATTTTCACTTGCTTCTAACTGAAATGCAACATTCCATTCAATTATGAAATAGGCCAGGAACCGAATAACATTTGTTACAATATTAGTAGTACTTGTAACTTTGTAACCAAATAAAATCAGATGTTTTCATATCAGATTTCAGTTATTGTCAAAACATTGAAATATCAATTGAAATTATCGCTAATTTGGACATATTGCAGTTATGAGACACTTTGCTGACTTTTGTCATTTAATGTGTTAATTTTAAAAAGCCTATATATTGCAAAAATGCAAATTTGTATGTTACTTAGGTAATTGCAGTTTAATATCATTGCTTTCCTTGTAACCCTGTGCATTTTAACTGAAGCATTTAAAACACAATTTTTGAGACTGGGTCTATGTAGGACTTAGCAGCTTGCCAAAATAGCCCACAGCAGGGAAACTCTCCTAGCAAAATAGAGTGTTTTGCAAATTAGAAAATTAAGGCCTCCAAATTAATAGAATTGAGATTTAATCCCAGAACTTTTCACTTCAAATGCAATGCTCTTTTTTATGTATTATATTGATATATCCAGCTCACAAACCACATTAATGCATGGGAATTAAACTACTTCTAAATTTGTCCTTTTTAGGATTCCATGGGTCTTTTTAACTTTTTATCATATTGCACCACCAGATCTAGTTGTAATAAACTATACATCTATAATTTTTTGTCAATATTTATTTACTGTGTGTGCCATGTATTCTTCATTTATTTAACTTGTATTTTTATGCCAACATGTGAACCCAATACCCCATATTGAATGATGCATTACAGATGTCTTCTAATAATCTTTGATAGGAAAGAAGAGGTTATGATTACTGACTTTCTCCTATTTTATACTAGAAGTTTATTTAAGTTATTCTAAATGCCAACATCTAATGAGCTTCTCATAAACAAAATATCTCCAAAATAGTAAAGAAAAAATTAAAAATTAATATATATTACTTGCAATGCCTTTATTAAGGATTAAATTGGGTACAGGAAGAAAACCAGATTTCATCTTATCATAAAATAGAAATTTTCAGGGCCGGGCACGGTGGCTCACACCTGTAATCCCAGCACTTTGGGAGGCCAAGGCAGGTAGATTACTTGAGGTCAGGAGTTGGAGGCCAGCCTTGCCGACATGGCGAAACTGTGTCTCTACCAAAAATACAAAAATTAGTGGGGTGTTAAGACACACACCTGTAGACCCATCTACTCGGGAGGTAGAGGCAGGAGGATTGCTTGAATGCAGGAGGCGGAGCTTGCAGTCAGTCGAGATCATGCCACTGCACTCCAGTCTGGGTGACAGAGTGAGGAGAAAAATTCAACCCATAATATGGGGTTTTCAAAATCTCCAATTTCTCACGGTTTCTTCAAAGATTTAAAACCTACTTACTGGATGTTAACAAAAAATATTTTCAGCTTTAGTGAAAAATTGCTCATCTTCTATTCTACACAAGTAGCATTGCCAAATTGAAAAACACCCTCTAATTCTTCTGTCTCTTCTGTTAATTTATACAACCTTAATCTTGTTATCAGATATAGAAAAAATGTTCTTTTATATTTGAAATACGTTTTATTAGATTTAAAATTTCATTATGCACTAATGAATGCTTTAAAGATCAATCTCTAAGAGAAAAATAGAGAAACATGAAAATATTTGCTCTTATTTTTTCTCCAGCTTCTAGCTGGTGTCTTCTTCTCTACTCCCTCAACAACCGACCTTCATTTCCTCTTCCTCTTTTCTGACCAATTTAAGATCCCTCATCAGTAGTCACAAGATGGAAGAAGACAGATTTCTTCATTTTTTCTCTCTCCACTTAAGACTTTGTGTAACAATAAAAACAGGTTTGTTCTTTTAAAACATTAGAAAATGGCCGGGCGCAGTGGCTCAAGTCTGTAATCCCAGCACTTTGGGAGGCTGAGACGGGCGGATCACAGGTCAGGAGATCGAGACCATCCTGGCTAACACGGTGAAACCCCGTCTCTAATAAAAACCATACAAAAAATTAGTCGGGCGTGGTGGTGGGCGCCTGTAGTCCCAGCTACTCGGGAGGCTGAGGCAGGAGAATGGCGTAAACCCTGGAGGAGGAGCTTGCAGTGAGCTGGGATCTGGTCACTGCACTCCAGCCTGGGTGACAGAGCAAGACTCCGTCTCAAAAAATAAAAAAAAATAAAATAAAATAAATAAAACATTAGAAAATATTCACATTTCAACCAAACTGTTGCATCTAAGTAAAAACCTCCACTAAAGTAATAAAATAGTACCTACTCTATGGTATCTTACACCACAATAATTCCAGATAAATCCATCTTTAAAATGTAAAAATCTAAATCATAAAATTGTAGTGTGAACAATGGAAGATAACTTTAACAACCTCAGAATGAAAAAGACATGTTTGAATGTGACACAAACACAGAAGATAAAAAAATTAGTCCTACTACATAAAATTATAACTTTTTTCTGTATGACAAAAATTACCATACACAAACATAAATGAAAACCTGGAAAAATATTTACAAATTATTTCACAAATAGCTAGCTTCTATAATATATAAAAAAGAAGGATAAGCTGATATAAAAAATTAATGATGAACTGATATTACTCAGAAAAATTATTATAAATGCCTTTATACATAAAAGACACATAAAGTGACTTTTATATTTATTCCCAAAATCCTTTGTCAAGTTTGTTTGAATATGGACTGTGTCTTGAAGGATGTGAGAAATCTGGTGCCTCACACTGAGGAAAAAAATTAATACGTATTCTACAAAATTTAAATAAGTTAGATTGCACACATATAATGAAATTATAGTCTTTAGAAAGAAAAATGAATCTGTTTACACGCTGATAATGAACAATCTCCCAGATACATTTTTACATAAAAAATAATCTGCAGAGATATTCTGTAAGATAACATTTGTGTTTCAAACATTAAAAATAAAAGTCTGTATGCTCTAATACGTACAAATGCCATTTGCCTCTGGGGAGAAACACTGGTGTGAGGAATGGGTTTAGAAGAAAAACTTTCCATTGTCTATTTGCTTATTACTTTTGTATTTCTGTGAATGAAGCACCTCTCCAAAAAATAAATGTTACTTTTTTTTTTTTTTTTTTTTTTTTTTTGAGGCAAAGTCTCATTCTGTCACCCAGGCTGGAGTGCAGTGGCGCAATCTCGGCTCACTGCAACCTCTGCCTCCTGGGCTCATGCCATTCTCCTGCCTCAGCCTCCCGAGTAGCTGGGACTACAGGTGCCTGCCACCACATCTGGCTAATTTTTTCGTATGTTTAGTAGAGACGGGGTTTCACCGTGTTAGCCAGGATGGTCTTGATCTCCTGACCTCATGATCCACCCGCCTCAGCCTCCCAAAGTGCTGGGATTACAGGCATGAAATGTTACATTTTTAAAATTCCCTCTGAACTATACATTATGTGTTCCCAATTCTAAGACTCCCTTGATTGTAAGATATAGTATGAAAAAAGACTAAAAGGGCTTTTGTGGCCTGGCACGATGGCTCACGCCTGTAATTCCAGCCCTTTGGGAGACCAAGGGAGGTGGATCATCTGAGGTCAGGAGTTCAAGACCAGCCTGGCCCACATGGCAAAATCCCGTCTTTATTAAAAGTACAAGAATTTGCTGGGTGTGGTGGCATGCACCTGTAATCTCAGCTACTCAAGAGGCTGAGGTAGGGCAATCGCTTACACCTGGGAGGCGAAGGTTGCAGTGAGCCAAGATTGCACTACTGCACTCCAGCCTGGGGGAGCGAGAGATTCCATCTCAACAACAACAACAACAAAAGGCTTTTGTTTGGACATAGGGAATAAACAAACCATGTAACAGATATGGCCCAGTTTCTGAAATATTCATAATTGAAGAAATGCCTAACAGTGGAGAAATTGGGTATTTAGAGTTGTGAAATAGATTTCGGACCATCAAAAATGCATATACCACTGGGGAGAGAACAGATAAGAGAAACTGCCACTTTATTAGGAAAAACAGGGTCTCTTACAGAGATTTTGGGAATGGTACAACAGCATGAGGCCTCTGCTGGGGTAAGGGACACTTACATTGACAATCCAACTCACCAGCAGGACACCAGGAGAGAAGAAAGAGCCAAATGATGGTGGGCCAAGACTGAAAGCAAAACACCATCCATTTTATGATTATAATTCAGGAACATTCTTGCTTACATGGTTTGTGTGTCTGTGCATTTTCTAGGCAACTGTCAATGTATTATCAAAATATGCTAAATATGGACCACCTCACTTAGTCCAAGGAGGCAATTTTATAAGGACTTATCATTTACAAATGGACATCATATTAGATCATAATGCAATTGTATGAGTTATTTTTATTCCATTTTACAGACTAAAAGCTTTGTTACCCCCTATAGACATAAGAATAGTAAATGGAACAGCAGGCAGAAGTTTCTAACTTAGATTGTTGCTCTCTTCAACCTCCACCGCTGGCCTAAAGATTTTTCCTCCCATTTAGCTAAGGGAACAAGGAATAAGTTCCTCAACTTATAGAGAAAGAGCTGTTAAGCTGCTGATTAATCACCCAAACTAAAATTACCTTTTCAATGTAAAAGAAATGGAAGTTAAAAATAATTTGTTAGATTAAAAGACTCCATGGATTCCTTTGCCACATTGGCACTTTTTTAGTAGATTTGATATTGGTCACTCCAGCAGCTAAACCTACTTCTTCACAAATTGCAAACTATTTATAGAATGACAAATCCAGAGCCTTTCCAAAAAGTGTACTCTAATCATATGTAAATGAAACCTTGAAAAGATACGACTGTCCCATCCAGCTTGACCTTTGGTCAACACACTGGAATAAAAGGACACTCCCTCTAGGTACAATTCCCATAGGACCTTAAATGACCAAAAGAATCAAGATATAGATTTTATGTCTCAGTGAAGGATAACAACTCTGGCCTCACAATGCTGTTCCATGCTGAGGAACTGGCTGACATAACATAACTTCAGCTATTATTTCACCAGCCTTCTTGAGGTTTGTCTTAAAAAGCTTCTCTTAGGCTCACAGGCAATGCTATTTTAAATAATATGGTGTCAGCATGTCAGTGATGTATTCCAGCTGCTAGGCATTAAAAAAATTAACTGAAAAAAATCTAACTGATTTTCAAATCCATATTAACTCTCTCAGGCTGCAAATATGCTTAATGAAATATTTAAATTAAATCGTCTGTAGATGAAGCAGTTTAGTACATTCCTTTAAAAAAAAATCAGACATTTTTATAAAACTAAACCAGAAGCAAAGACACAATTCAAATTATTTTGCATATTAGCATCATTCACTAGATACCAGAGAAAAGTTTGCTGTCCTCTCTGTGACCAGGGTTAGAGGGCAGTTGTAAATCAGGTAGGTGCTCTCAGGTTTTTTAGAGGTAATTCGTTTAATTTTAGGAGGGCACAGGGAGAAAAAGAATTGAAAAATGCAGACTTGGCAAACAGAAGGGCAAAAGGATGTGGATGGCATATCACCACATATTACCATTTCAAGCAGGTTAAGTGCTGAGAGTGAGAAATCAGGCAGAGGAAATAACACCATCAGCAGTAATATGTCCAAGTCTGACAGATGACAGCATCATCGCATAATCTTAAAAGCGTGGGCCAAAATAACTGCTATCCTCAGAATAGCTTTGCTGGAGTGAGCCCATTTAGACCTTTGTGGGCCACCATTGTATTCAAGGAGCACTGGGTATAGGACACCCAAATACTCCCATGGCTCACACCCCAGTGCTAATCCTTGCATGTTTAGATTTCTTTGCACCAGTTGTAAGCGCCATTACCTTGGTCAGAGTGTACCAAGGAGTCTTTCACTTATATCACTGTTTTAACTTAATTCACCTTTGTATTTTTTCTGCCTCTCCTCCTACATGTTTTTGAAGGCAGATAATTGTTTTTATCTATCTTTCTATTGCCCCTATATTGGTCAGCACAATGCAATAGGTACTTATAAGAGTTTGTAAAACTGAGATCAATCCACTTATTATCTAATTCTCCCGCTGGGACAAAATGGTCAAGAAGAGAAGAACTACACAAACACCATCTAGTTTAGAGTAGGCTTAGACCTGAACATAATTAGACTCGGAGTGCCAAAGTGCAGGAAGTTTGAAGTTGACTTCAGGTAGTTTTATGAATCATAACAATTTTTAAAAACATTCTTTCTTAATTTCTTGCTGGGCAAATCCTGCTTTCAAGTAAACTATGAATCCCATTAGGCATCTGTAGGAAGTCAATAAGTATGTACAGATATCACAAAATATTTGTGAAAAGCAGTTGCTTGAGATAAATATAAAAGAACAATCAAAGCCATGACTGCAGATGAGATGGACAATTTTGCATTCTTCCTTAAAAAGCAGTGATGCTTCTCTTTAGCAGTGTGACCTTAGGGCACTTGCTTCACTTCTTGAAGCCTTGAATTTCCCAAATGTAAAAAAGGAATATATTCATAATATTAGAAGACCGAAGAGAATAAATTAAATAATGCTAAGTTATATAAAATATAAAAGCATTCATCAATGTAAAGCACTTATTACGTACTGTAATTATTATAAATTATCATTACCACTACATAACCAACACACACACACACACACACACCTTCTATATTTTTGACAATCCTTTCTACCAAATCTCCTTAAAACTATATTTTCTCCTGCCTTTTAAGATGTAGAATGATCACATTTAGAAAGTCAAATATTTTCAAGATTACATTCCTTTTATATTCCTTACACAATATTAGAGAAGACTTTTTTTAATTGGGGTTAGGCTGAGTAAAAGATGATTATCTTAGCCTGAGAAATCAGAGAATAACCATTACATACTTGTTCATTTAGTATTAAGAAATTTTCTATCAAACATTTTTTAATTTCCTAAATTAAATTATATTTTTCTTAATAAAATTCCTTTATTTACACAGCAATTTCTAACACTACATAAGTACATAAATTGATATTGTAGATGCAATCTATATAAACTCATTAGATGTTAAAATATAAATAGAATCAAGATAAAGCTGTGATGGTAAAACAAGAAAAAAATAGTATCAAAAATAGTGGTATAACTGAAAACAAAAGAGGTAAAAATATATCCAAACAGCAGTGAACTACCATTTAAAAATATGTCAAATAACATATACATAATATGTACATAATACATAACATACATTTAGATTTAACAAATACTGTAGTTCTTACTGTAATTCTAAATACTTATTGTAGTTCACCAGGTGTTTTCATATACAATATCTTTATAATTATCTTCAACCTATTTTAAAGCTATCATTGCTAAAAGAGATTAAGTAAATCATCTATGGTCACTCAGGTGGTGATAAGACCAACATTTCCACCATAGTTTCTAAGTCTGGTATTCTTGACTCTTTAACCCCATACTGGGATTCCAAAAAAGTCAGATTTCAAAATTTATCTGGGAAATTCTCTCTTCCCCACATTGGGAACTGAAATCACTCTGAAATACAGACTCAGATCAAATACAGACTAATTTGATCTGAGACTTTGTGTTGAATTTGGCATTTTGCAGATAGACACAAAAAGTACACAAATGATTATTTAGTATGTCCTCCCACCACTGCCACCTTGACATCCAACTTGGATGTCAAATAGTTACCTCAAACTTAACACATCAAATGTTAAAGTCTACATTATGCTGTGAAATAACCTAGTCACACAAAAAAAGACACCCTGTATGATTACACTTTAAGTGCTATGGACTGAATTGTGTTCCCTCCTAAAAGTCATATGTTAAAGCCTTAACTCCCAAAATGACTATATTTAGATAAGGTCTATGAGGGGAGGATAAAGGTGAAATTAAGTCATAAGTGTAGGGCCTTAATCTGGTAGGGCTTGCATGTTTATAAGATCTACAGAAGTGGTAGATAAAATACAAAAATACAAAATTGCTACTCTACTAAAAACACAAAAATTAGCTGGGCATGATGGTGCATGCCTGTAATCCCAGCTACTAGGGAGGCTGAGGTAGGAGAATCGCTTGAACCCAGGAGGCAGAGGTTGCAGTGAGCTGAGATAGTGGCACTGCAAACAAAACTTTCTTGAAACAAACCAGGGGATACAGTGAAAGAAGTACTAAGAGGGAAATTTATAGCTATAAGTGCCAACATCAAAAAAGAAGAAGAAAACAAACAACGACCTAATGATGCATCTGAAAGAATTAGAAAAGAAAGATCAAAGCAAACCCAAAATTGAAAACAAAATTGAAATTAAAATGAAAACAAGACAAAAAGATCATTGAAACAAAAAGTTGTTTTTTTGAAAAGATAAAAATTGTCAAACCTTTAGCCAGATTAAGTAAGAAAAAATGAGAGAAGATCCACATAAATGAAATCAGAGATTAAAAAGGAGACATTATAAGTAATACTGCAGAAATTCATAGGATCATTACTAGCTACTATGAGCAACTATGCCACTAAATTGGGAAATCTAGAAGAAGGGAATAAATTCCTAGACACATACAGCCTACAAAGATTGAATCATGAAGAAATTCAAAACCTGAACAGACAAACAAGTAAAGACATCAAAGCTGTAATAAAAAAGAGTCCCTGCAAAGAAAAGCCTTGGACTCCATGGCTTTACTGCTGAATTCTACCAAACATTTAAAGAACATCTGATATCAATGCTACTTAAACTTTTCTGAAAAATGAAAGAGGAAGGAATACTTCCAAATTCATTATATGAGGCCAATATTACCCCGATACCAAAACCAGACAAAGACATATAAAAAAAGAAAGGAAACTATAAGCCAATATCACTGATGAATAATGATGCAATAATCCACAACAAAATACTAGCAAATCATATTCAACACAGTAAAAAGATCATTCATCATGACCAAGTGGGGGTTCATCCAAGTGATACAAGATTGGTGCAACGTATGCAAATCAATCAATGTGATACACCACTTCAACAGGATGAAGGACAAAAATCATATGATCGTTTCAATTGATGCTGAAAAAGCATTTAATAAAATTCAACATCCCTTCATGATAAAAAACCCTCAAGAAACTGGGCATAGAAAAACATATCTTGACATAATAAAAGCCATATATGACAGACTCATAGATAGTATCATACTGAATGGGGAAAAACCTAAAGCCTTTCCTATGAGATGTGGGAAAAGACAAGGATGCCCATGTTCAGCACTGTTTTTGAACTTAGTACTGGTCCTAGCTAGAGCAATCAGACAAGAAAAAAAAAATATAGTGAATCCAAATTGGAAAGAAGGAAGTCAAATTATCCTTGTTTGCAGTTGATATGATCATATATTTGGAAAAACCTAAACACTCCAGACAAAAAAAATTAGAACTAATAAATTTTAAAAAAAATTACACAATAAATAACATACAAAAATTAATAGCATTTCTATATGCCAACAGCAAACAATTTGAAAAAGCAATCAAGAAAGTAATTCCACTTACAATAGCTACAAGTAAAATTAATATCTAGGAATTATTATAACCAAAGAAGTGAAAGATCTCTACCATGAAAACTATAAAATACTGATGCAAGAAATTGAAGAGGACAACAAAAAATAAAAAGATACTCTTGTTCACATATTAAAAAAAATCAAAATTGTTAAAATGTCCATACTACCCAAAGCAATCTACAGATTTAATGTAATCCCTACCAAAATACCAATAATACTCTGCACATAAATAGAACAAAAAAATCCTAAAATTTATATGGGGTCACAAAAGACCCAGAAAAGCCAAAGGTATTCTAAGCAAAAAGAACAAAACTGGAAGAACCACATTACCTAACTTTAAATTATACTACAGAGTTATAGTAACCAAAACATTATGGTATTGGCATAAAAATAGAAAGAAAGATCAGTGGAACAGAAAAGAGAACCCAGTGATAAACTCATACATATACAGTAAACTCATTTTCAACAACGTTGTCAAGAATATACATTGGGGAAAGGGCAGTGTTTTTCAATAAATGATTCTGGGAAAACTGGATATCCACAGGCAGAAGAATGAAACTAGACCCCTTTCTCTCATCATATACACAAATCAAATTCAAATGGATTAAAGACTTAAATCTGAGACTTCCAACTATGAAACTGCTAAAAGAAAACTTTACAGAAACTCTCCAGGACATTAAACAGGGCAAAGATACCTTGAGTAATACCCCACAAGCACAGACAAAGCAAAAATGGACAAATGAGATTGCATCAAGTTAAACTTCTACACAGCAAAGGAAACAACAAAGTGAAGAGACAACCCACAGAATGAGAGAAAATATTTGCAAACTATCCAGCTGACAAGGGATTAACAACCAGAATATATAAGGAGCTCAAACAAATCTATAGGAAGAAAAATCTTACAACCTGATTTAAAAAATGGCAAAAGACCTGATTAGACATTTTTCTTTCTTTCTTTTTATTTTTCAGACAGAGTCTCCCTCAGTCGCCCAGGCTGGAGTGCAGTGGCTCAATCTCGTTTCACTGCAAGCTCCGCCTCCCAGGTTCACGCCATTCTCCTGCCTCAGCCTCCCTAGTAGCTGGGACTACAGGCGCCCGGCACCACGCCTGGCTAAATTTTTTGTATTCTTAGTAGAGACGGGGTTTCACCATGTTGGCAAGGAAGGTCTTGATCTCCTGACCTCATGATCCGCCTACCTCGGCCTCCCAAAGTGCTAGGATTACAGGCATGAGCCACTGCACTGGGCCCTGATTAGACATTTTTCAAAAGAAGACATGCAAATGGCCAAAAAGTATATTAAAAGGTGCTCAATATCATTAATCATCAGAGAAATGCAAATCAAAACTACAACGTGGTATCATACCACCTTAGGTAAAATGGCGGTTATCCAAAAGTCAGGCAAAAACAAATGCTGGCAAGGTTGTGGAGAAAAGGGAATCAAACAACATTGATGGAAATGGGGGTTGCTGTGCTGTGTGAAATAAGCCAGGCACAGAAAGACAAACTTCATGTGTTCTCACTTATTTGTGGGAACTAAAAATTAAAATAATTGAACTCTCGGAGATAAAGAGTAGAAGGATCATTACCAGAAGCTGGGAATGGTAGTTGAGAATTGGGGGAAAGTGGGGAGGGTAAATGGGTACAAAAAAACAGTTAGTAAGAATGAATAAGACCTAGAATTTGCAAGCACAATGGGGTGACTATAGTCAAAAATAATTTAATTGTACATTTTATAATAACTAAAAGAGTTTAATTGGATTGTGTTTAACCACAAAGGAGAAATGCTTGAGGTGATTTACCCTGATGTGATTATTATACACTGCATGCATGCATCAAAATATCTCATGTAACCCATAAATACATACATCTACTATGTACCCACAAAAATAAAAAATGAAAATAAATTAAAAGAACAGAAATTTTGAGGTAAATTTGGTAGATGAAAAAGAAATATAATGAGCATGTATTTTCCATAGGATATTTTATAGGAGTTATTTACAGCAAATTTTGCGTTGAGAAATATATCGAGGCTCAGTCTTTGCTCTCTAGTCTTAGAGAATGTCTGTACAGATGTATTCATACACACTTATTACATATTTAGGTTCATTTCCTTCTGGGGGGAAACTCTTATCTGTGTTCTGAATGTGTGTGTTCCCCCAAAATTCATAAATTAAAATCCTAACCTTCAAGGTTAGGATTGGAAAGGGGGACTCCTAGGGAAGTGATTGGGTCAAGAGGGTACAGTCCTCATGACTGAGATTAGTGCTCTTCAAAAATAGGCTCAAGGAATCTCTTTTCATCCCCTCTACCAGGTGAGGAACCAGCTAGAAGGTCCTCACCCATGAATCAAGAAATGAGCCCTCACCAGACACCAAATCAGTAGGCACCTTGATCTTGGAATTCCAAGCCTCCAAATCTGGGAAATAAATTTCTGTTGTTTATAAGCTGCTTAGTCTATGGTATGTTGTTATAGCAGCCCCAGTGGATGAAGATGCTCCTTAAACACTTTTATGTACATTTCCATAAATACTTTCAAAACTGACAATGAGCTGGTGTAAACCCTGAATTAAGGTACAGCTTTGGTCCCATTTCTAGGTTTTGTCAGTATAAACATTTTGTCATTCTGTTTGTGCTGCCTGCCGTGCAGAGAGCAGTATGACCTTTCCTAAACTATTTCTAAGAATGAAACTGCTAAAACCATCTGAAAATTATTCCCATTAATGTTAACACCAATAAATAAGGGATAAGAGATTAGAGAAGTCAAGTGAATTGCTACTATTCTAAAAACAGTTAAGATATATAGAAGATAAGTTTGTAAGATAGTTATGTAACTTCAGAGAAATGAGACTTTTTTCAAAAATAACTTTATTCCCCATAGTCCAGGGTCTGCTTTCCTGAGATTATTTTTTTGTTATAGATTTGGCATTCAGCAAAATGATGTCAATTTTAAATGGCAGTAGCAATTTCATACAGAAATCTATAATAGCTTCCCACCTGGAGTACAATTCCCATCATCTGAAATCAAAAGTGTATCTTTTACTATTTTATATACTATTAGCTTGAGAGCTATTTTTTAAGGTATATTATGTTATTCTTTACACTTTAGACAGAATTCCAACCTAAAGAATCTTACATTTTTATAGTATTCTGAGGTAATTAGGGTATTATAGTCATCTGACAGATGAGGAAACTGAGGTATGGGTAGGTAAAAAATTCCCAATAATCATAAACAACAGGTAGTACAGGCTCCAGTAGAACCTGATTCCTATTTCAGTTTCTTATTTTAATAGTCTTCACGACTTTTCAAAATATTTTTTAAATATTTGTTGCTTCAAAAACTTCTCCATTGTTTGAACCTTATTTTCTTGGTGAATGTGTGCCAAGGAGGAAGCAAGAGACAAGCTCTTATCACTACCTCCCCTTACACTGTATGGTGCTGATCCCATTAATAAATGCTGAAGTGAGTCACTGGCTACTCAGAGACAATATGCTTAGCTCTGGAGTCTGCTCTTCTCTGGCTTGGCTGCATCAGTGCGACAGTTCTTCAAAATGGCTTCTTAAAAGTTAAAGAAAGTTTAAACAGAGAATTAAGAGGAATGAAGAGACTTTTTCGTTTTTGAAAGTCAATTCAGTTGTGATCTCAAACATTCAAGAGAAGGTAAAATTTTCCACTAAGAATCCTGTCGCTCAGAAACCATAAGCCAAATATGACACTAATAATTAGGCAAGATTGTGCTCCTTTCTCAACAAGTAATTAAGAATTATCATTTTTAATCTCTCAGGGTCATCTACAATATGCATCCCAGTAAATAATCAGAGATATTTATGCTATATACATATGTATGTATATAGTGTGTGCATATATATATTTCATATTTTATAACCATTGCACAATCAACAGCTATTTACTGAACACCTACTAAGTATGATATGGTTTAGAAAACATAAATTATGAACAAATATATATTTTATATACTCAAGGAGCTTGTGATACAGTTGGGTAGGAAATGCTTACCCATATGAAATGTTTAAATGATAAGGAATATATTGTTTAAAGGGTGCCTTAAAGGTTAGAGTGTACGGATTTGAAAATTACTTCAGGATGTTAACACAAATTCAGTACAGTTGACTACAGATAAGAAATCTGTGGCAATAGCAAAGAGGTTAGTAAATAATGCATTAAATGTACTCACTACTATTTGAAAGATTGACAGAACTTTTTAGCAATAAGAATTGCTAATTAGAAGATTCTTTTCTGACAATTGAGCACTGTAGTGGACAGGTAAATTACTAATGTGATCACTTTGTCAATTAAGTGTGGGCTTCTGTTTCACATCCATGGAGCCAAACAGTACTGTATTATTCCCTCATTCTGACATGAAACTACGTAAAGAAAGGCAAAACAGAAACAAAAACAACAAAAACATTAGGGACTCACCAATAGATAGGGTCTTGGCTCATACTTGCAAGCTGCTATCCCTAAAGTGACTAGCTTTATGCCAAATTATCCTATCCCTGAGGCTCTGAGAAAAATCTATAAAAGTCTTTCTTAGATTTACATTGCCAAGATTCAGGCTGCTTTCCAAGATCTTAAAACAGCACAGTGTATTATAATTAGACCAGGATAGCAGGTTAGAATAAGGTAAATAGCAATTGATAACAGGTAAAATGTATACATATAAACTGAGATAATTTAGAGTTTATACAGCTGTGTTTTTTATTTTTCACTTTAAGCAATATTTTTTATCTTAAGTTAAATATGTACTAATGTAATCATGGGATTTTTGCTTATTAAATTAACAAGATTTTTAAATGGTTTCTAAAGTTGTTAACCCTACAATAAATTGTATTGGTACCATCATTTAGAAAGTCATTTAGCAGGATGTATCAAGTACTTGAAAAAAGATATTTTTATCCTTTTACCCAATGACCCTATTTCTGAGAAACTACCCCCATATAACCTAAAAGAAGAAGAAATCTATTTACATAAAGATATTGACCATATCATTACCTATATTATACTTTCTGAAAATAATATATAAGTAGGGGATATTAGAAATAGCCTAAGTACCCCAAAACATAAATGCTTAAATTACATGTCATGATATATTTTGTAGCTATTAAAGATAATGATTTTAAAGGCAAGTAGTATGAAAAATGCTTTTGAAAAAATACTTATTTTAAAAAATGTGAATCCTGCGACAATGCTCCCTCTTGAGTTAAAACTTTCCAAGGGCTTCCCATTGCATTCAGAATAAAACTGAAAAACCGACCCTGGCTTACAAAGCCCATCCTGACATGACTCCCGATTGCTGCCTCACAAGTCTCCTTTTGTACTCTGCTTCACCAATTAATATCCTCCACTTAGGACTACTTGGTTCCAGTATTTAGAATGCTTGTTGCCTTGGTCTATATTTGGCCAGCTCCTTCCATTATTAATTTGAATGTCCCACAAGACCCCTCCCAGAAGACTTCCTTGACCATCCAATATGAAGCAGTCAGCCACTTCCTATCATGTCACCTTGCTTAAATTTTCTACATAATACTCATTATCACTTGATAATGTTCTGTTTACTTCTTTATTAACTCTGTATATCATCTGACTCCTTCCACTAGGATGCATACTCCATAAAAGCCCATATCTTGTATAATACGGCTGGTAGACAGAAGATGCTTTATAAATATTTCTCAAATTAACAAATTAATCAATACCGATAAAATTTTCAATACAAACATCCTTAAAAAGAAAAATTAAATATACTTAAAAATGACTACATGGAAAATTTTAAATTACCATATAAAATACCTAATTTGGTGGCTATAATACTCAGTACCATTACCACCTGGGAATAGCCTCTGGAATTTTTTAAATATTTCTCCCAAAATGAATCATTTTCAGGAACTGTGCTTTTTGAAGCAAATAAAACATCATGATGTCAAACTTTTACAAAAGTCCAAAGCAATATGTAATTAAGAAAAAAAACTAGTTCAATGTGTAAGTACAAGAGCTATATAAAGAAAAACAAGATTCATGTGGGATATAGCTGTTGGAGGAGATTTCATGGAGAAGATACAACTTAATCCTAAAATACATGGAAGGATTTGGACTCATGGAGAAGAAAAAGCATCCTAAAAATATTCTGGGAGAAACTTTCTTCAGGGAACTTTAAAATATTCTCATCCCTTATGATTTGCTCTTTTAGGACACTCCAAACCTAAATTATCCTAATTTCAATCATTTGGCATAGAGCCCAATGATCAGGAGATATCTAAAATATATAGACTGTTCTTAGGTTTTAGGCATATTTATTCAACAACTGCTACATGAAATAACTGATATATTGACTTAGATAGGAGATGAGTTATTTATGTTTACTTTCTGGGACCTTGATATCATGGTCAGCAAATATACACTAGCTATAAGAATAAACATGGATATTTAACAAGCTACCTATAATCCCTTTTTGTACATGGAATGTATTGAAAGGCAAAAAAGTAAAGGGTAAATCTAAATATTTAAGAGTAAATTCAATTTTATAACATTTGATTTAGTTCATAAAATAAAAATGATGAAATATATAAAAATAACCAATTTGTCACCAGAAGTGTCTCTTAAAATACAATTGCTTAAAATTAAATGAGATTATATTAAACTTCTTCCCTATCCTCTATTGAATTAAGCAATTAATTCTAGAAATTTATGGCATATCATAGGTGTACACTTGAATCTCCACCTGTGAAAAATGTTATAATGCATTACATTCATCAGTATGTTTCTAAATCAAAAAAATGGTATAAAAGTATAACAAAAGCAAAGAGGAAATGTTAATGTATTGTTTAATACATGCTTCACATCTTGTTATGTTTTCATTAAATATTCAGCTTCCAATATAGCACTATAAGACTATGTGACAAGAGCACACATATTAATAGAACATTTCTTTAAATATCTTATAAAAAAGAAATATTCAGATTTTGACAACTACATAATATGGTAAATCTTGGTAACATAAAAGTATAGCTGTATATTTCAACATAAACTGGATGTTCAACATCCTAAAATACCAGTAGTGGGAATAAAATAGTTTAATAGGCAGAATTGCCCTCAGTCATTTGCAAACTACTAAAAATTTGCATGCAAAATTTAATACTCTATCTTCTTTTTTCACTAGAGGCTTTCTGGAAAGGAGAAGAAGAAGCAAATATGAAGACATAATTTATTAGTGAATACACTGTTCTTTTAGACACCTCAAATAAAGGAACAGCAACATTTTATCTCATTGCATTCCCAATGGACTGATTATCACTACTTAACAAATGTTTTCTTTATAATCATTTTGATGCTTACTTAGACATTTGGTTATAAACAGTTATTCCCCTTATAGTATATATAATATACAATATGTACATATATATTTTATATATATATATTTTATATATTTTACTTGGTTTTACATACTTACACATTTTATATATATGCATAGGTTTAAAACAAGAAATTTGATCATGTAAATCAATAAAATAATGATATGTTGACATTAAATTTCTACATTTATCACAAACAGAATATACCAGGGGATAACCTAGAAAAATAATTCTGTCCTGTGTGAACTTTGTCATATACAAAGTGGCACAGTGGAGAATAATCCTCACTTTGAGAGGGATGACACTTCTCAAATACTATGAGTGGGACCCTTTAATTGCATAGGGGAAAATTTAACAACTATGTATGAACTGTTTTAAAAATGTGAAGCCAACCAATCTTGTCAGTCAACAGCTCTTTGATATATCCCACTGTCAAAAGTAAGAGATCTGACCAAGAAATGACAGATGATATTGTATTTCTATTGTTTTTATTACTGTCTTTGCTTAGCCTAAAACCTCCCCACCCTACAACACTGACACTCTCTGAAAGCCTATCTTGCTGCAGTCTCTAGATACAATCATAATGCAAGAGTTTTTCTCATCCTCAGATGAAGGATCCCATAATTACTTGTTTTTCTTGATTGGTCAGTTCAGTTCATTAAACTTTTAAGTATTGCCTCCAGCTTAGCCAAATTCACAATCACCTCAACAAAGGTTCCATTAAGAAAATTCAGCTAGGAAACACACACACACACACACACACACACACACACTCTCTCTCTCTCTCTCTCTCTCTCTCTCTCTCTCTCTCTCTCTCTGTCTCTCTCTCTCACACTATACAAACTCCAAATGGATTTTGATAAAAAATGCTTTTCAGACAAATTCTGTAATTATGCCCAACTCTACCACAACAGATAAATCCATTTGAAATCAACCTTGAATCCCATAATACTATTTCTTTTCTCTTTTGATATACTGTTGCTATTAAATCAATCCAAGGCTTTGTTTCTTCCAAACTAAATGGCACCAGCCAAATGTTTTAGGCATATGTGAGTTTCCCCTCAAATAGTATATATCTAGAGATTCCTGATACACAGAAATTTCCATGTTTGCTGCCTTATTGGAAGTTCCCATTCTAGAAATATTGGCTCAATAACCACTGTACAACTGGAGATTCTTATTTCTTTGCCATCATTGTTTATTCCAGATATGTTACTGAGATCAGAATAATGCATCCTTCCTGCCCAGGCAGATTTAGGACAATATTAAGACCTTCCTCAAGTGTCACAATATAGAATCTACAATCACAGCTTTCCTGTAAGAAGGGATTAAAATAACAATCAGTATCCTTAACAGTATCTTTATCAGTTTAAAAATCTTGGCTATAGCTTTTGCCTTTTTATAGGATCTATAAACAATAAATGTTAATATTTGCCTTCATGTTTGTTCTACCTAGGCAAGTTACTATTTTGTCTGGAATCTTCCTTGTGCCATGTATCTCAAAGTGGAAAACGTATGCTCCTCTTCCTTTTACATTTCTCTCTTCTCTGAAAGTCACTTTTTATTTGCTTTTTGATATCCAGGTCTCCAGTGTAGTGGAACCAGTTTATTTAGATTAAGGTACACTAAAAGTTCTATTTTGCTTTCCAGAGTCTCCCAAATACTTTTAAAATATCATGTTGACAGTATATATTCTGACCATTCCACTCAAAATGTCAATGGCTGTCTGTTAACTTCCCCTTCGATAAAAACTCACAGCATGATTGAATAGAAAGAAAACTTAGGATTTAAAACTATACAGGTGATCCTACACTTAAGTAATAATAGCGACTCTAGCTTAAACCCCTTTTTTCTTTGTCTTGTCACATATCCACAAAGTTTACTCTTTGTTAAAATGATCTACAAGCTTCTGGGCCTACCTATTTCTTTAGCGTCTGTGTTTCTTTTATACAAAAGCCTCTGTATAGACATAAAAACTAAAATATAACATCAAATAAAATTGATACGATTTTATTTTGTTAATCTGTATTTCGTCAGTTCAGTTAACAGGCCCCAGTCAGTGACTGATCTAGGAAGGGAGATGTATTTCCTCCACTGCTAGCATAATAATACCTTATGACTAAAAGTCTTAAAGACTTAAGTTTTTTGTAGACTGTCTTTGTAGTGCCTACACATAACATATAATGAGCATTCACTAAATGTGTGAACATACAATACTTAACTCTAATTATTGACATTAGTTCACAATAAGAAAAATGAGAAATAGAATGTTCTATGTCTTATGATTAGTAGTAGATCAGGAATTTCAAGCTCACAGTCTCTGATTGTCTCCAAAAAGCTGTACTGTCATCTCTTATCATGGAGACATGATAAGAGTTCACTGCTATGATGACAAATGAGATAAATTTTCATAATGAACAAAATTAAGTACAAATGTGTGATTAGATTCATATAGACCAAAATAATAGAGTATTTATAATGCAAAAAAGTAATTTAAAGAATAGATTTAACATTCAGAGAGTACACAACTGAAATATGGATAAATTGTAATGTTCATTAAAGGAAAATAACATGACAGTTAGATGTCTAAACAGATACCCACATCCATTTTTTTTGGTTTCTATTTTGGCTTTCCAAATCTAAACAAAAAGGGTGGGATATTATTTATAGAGTAATGAAAATAGTCTTAATCACATCATAGAACTACACAATGGAAGAATAAAACAATGTGCAAGGGAAAATAAGTGATACTCTCAAAATTGTATGTGTACAGTACCAAAAAGTCACTTTCTCTATACTATAAATGAGAAAAATTTTAAAAATTTAATGACATATTAATTCAGAAGGAGAGCTTGAATTTCTTAGATTGCAAGACAATCCAGATAGCTAGAAACCTTGAGGAACACAATTCAGGCATTTCCTTGTCTGGAGTGTGATAGAAATAATAAATGATAGAAGCATTAGAATCAACCTATGAAGCTTTGATTCTGTTAACTACTATCTGTGAATCACCCACTAATACTTTAAAATACAGGTAAAGGATCCCTTCAGCAGGTACTAATGATCCTTTCCTCTGTATATTCATATTTCAGTTAGACTTTTTTTCACTTTGTACCATTTACCAAATCATTATGCAATTTGAGCATTAGCTGTAACCAGGACAATCTATATCTGAATCTCCATTTTCTAGCACTGTGCACTGTCTTTCCTAGGCATAAAGGCAATCTTAGAAGTACTGAAACTTAGCAAGGCTTAGGAGTACATAAAACAACAATTTACCATGTCACTCAACTATTCCAATGATATCTGTGAAGTCTTTTCTAACTTTTATTTTAAGTTCGGGGTACAAGTGCAGGTTTGTCACACGGGTAAACCTGTGTCATGGAGGTTTGCTATACAGATTATTTCTCACCCAGGTATTAAGCCTGGTACCCATTAGTTATTTTTCCTGATCCTCTCCTTCCTCCAAATACTCCACCCTGTAATAGGTCCCAGTGTGTGGTGTTCCCTTCTATGTGTCCATGTGTTCTCATCATTTAGCTCCTAGTTATAGGTGAGAACATGTGGTATTTAGTTTTCTGTTCCTGTGTTAGTTGAGTAAGGAAAATGGCCTTTAGTTCCATCCATGTCCCTGCAAAGGAAAAATATCATTATTTTTTATGGCTGCATAGTATTCCATGGTATATATGTACCAAATTCTCTTTATCCAGTCTCTCACTGATGAGCATTTAGGTTGATTACATGTCTTTGCTATGTTGAATTTTGTTGCAATGAACATACATTTGCATGTGTATTTATAATAGAATGATTTGTATTGCTGTGGGCATATATCCAGAAATAGGATTGCTGCACTGAATGGTATTTCTATCTTTAGATCTTTGAGGAATCGCTACACTGTCTTCCACAATAGTAGAACTAATTTACATGCTCACCAACAGTGTGTAAGCATTCCCTTTTTTCTACAACCTCACCAGCATCTGGTATTTTCTGACTTTTAATAGTAGCCATTATGACTGGTATGAGATGCTATTTCATTGTGGTTTTGGTTTGCATTTCTCTAATGATCAGTGATGTTGAGCTTTTTTTTTCATATGATTAATGGTCACATATATGTCTTCTTTTGAAAAGTGTCTGTGTCCTCTGCCCACTTCTTTATGGGTTGTTTCTTCCTTGCAAATTTGTTTCAGTTCCTTATAGATGCTGGATATTCGACCTTTGTCAGAAGCAAAATTTGCAAAAATTTTCTCCCATTCTGTAGGTTGCCTGTTCATGCTGATGACAGTTTATTTTGCTGTGTAGAAGCTCCTTAGTTTAATTAGATCCCATTTGTCAATTTTTGCTTTTGTTACAATTGCTTTTGATATCTTTGTCATGAAATCTTTGCCCATGCCTATGTTCTGCTGTCTTCTAGGGTTTTCATAGTTTTGGGTTTCACATTTAAGCCTTTAGTCCATCTTGGTTAATTTTTGTACATGGTAATGGCCCAGTTTTAATCTTCTGCATATGGCTAGTCGATTATCCCAGGACCTTTGGTTGAATAGGGAGTCCTTTCCCCATTGCCTGTTTTTATCAAGTTTGTAAAACATCAGATAGTTGTGGGTGTAGTCTTATTTCTGGGTGCTCTTCTATTCCGTTGGTCTATGTGTCTGTTTTTGTACCAGCAGTACCATGCTGTTTAGTTACTACAGCCCTGTAATATATTTGAAATCAGGTAGTGATGCCTCCAGCTTTGTTCTTTTTACTGAGGATTGCCTTGGCTCTTTGGGCTCATTTCTGGTTTTATATGAATTTTAAAATAGTTTTGTCTAGTTCTGTACAGAATGTCGATGGTAGTTTAATAGGCATGGCATTGAATCTATAAATTGCTTTGGGCATTGTGGCCATTTTAATGATATTGACTCTTCCTATCCATCAGCATGTATTTTTTTTTTCATTTGTTTCTGTCATCTTTGATTTATTTGAGCAGTGGTTTGTACTTCTCCTTGTAGATATATTTCCCCTCCCTAGCTAGTTGTATTCCTAGGTATTTAATTATCAGATTATCTGAGGTTGAAATGAAACAAAAAATATTAAAAGCATCTAGAGAGAAAGGTCAGGTCATCTACAAAGGGAAGCCAATCGGACTAACAGCTGAAACCCTATAAGCCAGAAGAAACTGGGGGTCAGTATTCAACATTCTTAAAGAATTTCCAACCCAGAATTTCTTATCTGGCCAAACTAAGCTTCATAAGCAAAGGAGAAATAAGATTATTTTCAAACAAGCAAATGTTGACAAAATTTGTTACCACCAGACCTGCCTTATAAGAGTTCCTGAAGGACGTACTAAAAATGGAAAAGAAATACCATTACCATAAACTACAAAAACACACTGAAGTACACAGACCAATGACACCATAAAGCAACCACATAAACTGGTCTGAAAAATAACCAGCTAACATCATTATGACTGGATCAAATCCACACATATCAACACTAATCTTAAATGTAAATGTGCTACATGCCCCCAGTTAAAAGACACAGAGTAGCAGGCTGGATAAAGAACCAAGACCCATTGGTATGCTGTCTTCAACAGACCCATCTCACATGCAAGGACACACATATGCTCAAAATAGAGGGATGGAGAAAAATCTACCAAAAAAATGGAAAACAGAAAAAAGCAGGGGTTAAAATGCTAGTTTCTGACAAAACAGACTTTAAACCAACAAAGATCAAAAAACGCAATGAAGTCTTTTTTTATCCATCCTGTGAACACAATGCTCATGGTGTCTTAGCACCTCAGTATTTAGTCTACCAGTCTCCACTTCCCTGCTGCCCTCTTCACTGATATTTCTTTAAGCTGTATTGTATTCTATTACATCTATGTTTTATCTGCCTTATTTGTATCTCACACCATATAAATTGTTTTGTCTTGCAGAAAGTAGGTACATGGTAAATATTTGTTAAATTTATCAATAGATCTATGGTGATATGGAATGGAAATGCAAAACCTAGATTACAATGCTTAAATATTAAAGAAGTAAACTTTTCTATGTGCAGATCTTTCAGAATTTTGATGTATTGAAAACATTAATATTCATGTTCATGTAGGCTGGCATTTAACAGTTTGGTTCAACTTTTATTAAACTAACAAGCCCTGGAAGGCAAAATAAGTTTTAAAACATGGACTGAAGTTTGTTAGCATCTAAACAGCATGAAAATAATATTTAACATTATAGTAATGCAAGGTGCTTTACATGCCAGATACAGTGCTTTTAGCAGGTTATCTCTTATTAAACAATCACAGAACCAACAATATTATTCAAGGTGGAAAGTGTCTGTAAACACAACAAACACTGTGGAATAATGTCTAAAAAAATACAATACAAAAGGCAAACACAGAAACTGTGGAAATCATTCATTCCTTTACAAGATGGTAAATGGTAGTATTCATTGGTGTCAATTTAATAAATTAGTAAATATAACAACCGTTATTGTTATATTTAAAGACTTAGTTATAGATTTAATGCTACAAGTTAAAACTAACTTCACTAGTCAGGGCTGTCAGAGCATAAATGATTGGCTACTCTAAGGCTGTTTGGGCCATTGGACCTAGATGAGGGGATTTCCTTTTAATTCTGGATATTTATTATTTACTAGTTGAGTGAGATCATTTAAGTCATGTAAGACTTCTGATCTTGTTTCTTTTTCTGTCAAATTGCTGGCCTGTCTAACAATGTTGTTGGAAAAATCGAAATGGGTATGGACAATTCTTGAATATTATTGTTTGTCATGCAAATGTTTGAAAATATTATTATTAATACTACTAGCATTACTACTACTAGCATTAATACTACTAGACAATTTTGCTGAATGGGTAAATCATGGAAATATCTTGGATGGGGGACAAGTGAAAAGCTAATTCTAGATAGACCATAACATAGGCAGAAAAAATTTGTCTAGGTGAACACTGGATTTTCAGGCAGAGTGGCATCAACTTGGACATAATGAAGGGAATATAAAAGGTCTCAGATGGTATAAAAAGGAGAAAAGGAGTAAAAGAGGGAGGCCAAATGAAGGGAGAAGGAACATTGAAAAAACATTATAAAATAGGCAACTATCCAAACCCACTCTCATTCTTCGAGTTCCAATGTGCAGAATAGTGACAAGTACACAGGTAGCTTTTATGGGAAGAAAATAATAATGCACCAAACAATTATTATAAAGATTCAACAGTTTAGTTTGGTTGTGGTGGAAAAAGAAGATAGAAAATATTTCATTAAAAATTTATGGAAAAGTTACATTTCAGAATAAAAACTGCCTATATCCATATATCTTAACCATCAGTACTCAAAACTGAGACCATCTCTGTCATGTCAATATGATTTACCTATTTGTTCCAGAAAATTCTTGCAGGAAGGTAAAGCTGTAAGCCAATAAATTAACATTACTGTTTGAATCAGAAATTTTCTGCAAACCAATTTGTCTAGACAAATAACCTGCTCATTATTGCAAAAAGCTTGTTTATCAAAAGTAATTTACTCATCAAGGTTATATTCATGACTTTCACCTTGCTTTGTCTAGCAATCATAAAGTTATTACAGTTTGCTCAAAGCCACACATTTTTCCACATTAGAAGACCATCATAACTCAACTGAGCCCAGAATTCTGACATTGTTGAACTTTATCTGAGCCCTGTCCTCCTACTTTTTGTTTTTTGAAAACTATCTCCTACTTCCATCCTTACCCCTCCACACAGATATGCTTTTATGTTCTGATAAATAACTAACCACAAAGGACTTTTCTGTCTTCAGATATTTAGAGAACTCCCTGCCTTTGTACATCAGATAAGACTTCCTTTTGATGTCTTTCTGTATTCACCACTATCAAAATTCCACGTTTTTTCCCTCCTCTTAGAGATGTTCCTTATTAATAATGTCAGTTCTCTCTATTTCAATAGCCTAAATAAAATCTTACCATTAATTATCTGGTGATATGGTTTGGCTGTTTCCCCATGCAAATCTCATCTTGAATTGTAGTTCTCATAATCCCCACATAACATGGGAGGGACCTAGTGGGAGGTAATTGAATTATGGGGGTGGTTACCTCCATGCTGTTCTCATGATAAGGAGTGAGTTCTCATGAGATCTGATGGTTTCATAAGGGACTTTTCCCCTTTTGCTTGGCACTTC
Source organism: Piliocolobus tephrosceles (assembly GCF_002776525.5). Lineage (NCBI taxonomy): Eukaryota > Metazoa > Chordata > Mammalia > Primates > Cercopithecidae > Piliocolobus > Piliocolobus tephrosceles. The sequence goes on from NC_045435.1 coordinate 111,470,467, forward strand.
TCCTTGCTGCCACCATGTGAAGAAGGACATGTTTGCTTCCCCTTCTGCCATAATTGTGAGGCCTCCCCAGTCATGTGGACATGTGAGTCCATTAAACCTCTTTTTTCTTTATAAATTAACTAGTCTTGGGTATTTCTTCATAGCAGTATGAAAATGGAGTAATACACCTGGTACATTTGTCTTTAACACCCCAAACTCTATAAATATCCTCCCCTGACCTCCACTTCTCAATTCCTAATTACTAATAATATCAACATGGTGTTCATTTCTTACTGCAGCAGGTCTAAACATTTAGTTTTACTTGACCTACAAGACATTCTTATGGTATCTTCGTCAGTCTTCTGTCAATAATGTTGAGATAAACCTTGCATGATATGGGAGGAGTTTGAACCTACATCAATAGGCAGTTGGGAGAGAAATGGAAGGGCACTGGGAAAAACAGGGTATTAGGTGGATAAGAATTTATGTGAAACAGTGAGTTGCTTCTCTTTGGAAATTAAATACGTCACAAGGCACAGTGTCTCACACCTGTAATCCCAGCGCTTTGGGAAGCTGAGGCGGGCGGATCACAAGGTGAGGAGATGGAGATCATCCTGGCTAACACGGTGACACCCTGTCTCTACTAAAAATACAAAAAGTTAGCCAGGTTTGGCGATGTGCGCCTGTAGTCCCAGATCCTTGGGAGACTGAGGCAGGAGAATGATGTGAAGCTGGTAAGTGGAGCATGCGGTGAGCTGAGATCACGCCACTGCACGACAGCCTGGGCAATAGAGCAAGACTTCATTTAAAAAAAAAAAAAAGAAAGAAAGAAATATGTCAGAGAAACTGGATAAAACTGGATTCACGTAGGAAAATCTCTGGTAGTGGAGGTGAAGTGATAGGTTGAAGCAACATCACATAAGGCTTTAAATGATGCCAGGATAATGTATCCTAATGAGAGTAACGGGCTCTCAAAAAAAAAATTTTTTTTTGAGACGGAATCTCTCTCTGTCACCCAGGCTGGAGTGCAGTGATGTGGTCTCGGCTTACTGCAAGCTCTGCCTCCTAGGTTCACAGCCTCCGGAGTAGCTGGGACTACAGGCACCTGACACCACTCCTGGCTATTTTTTTGTATATTTAGTAGAGATGGGGTTTCATCGTGTTAGCCAGGATGGTCTTGATCTCCTGACCTCGTGATCCACCCACCTTGGCCTCCCAAAGTGCTGGGATTACAGGTGTGAGTCACAGGGCACAGGCAGGGATATCAAAAATTTTAATAGGAATTTACCTCTATCCAATCTATTATCCATTTGCCTCCAGTTTATTCATTTTCCAGTTCACCTAAAGAATAAGGCATTTGAAGGCACTTCAAGGTCACAAGTGAATTGAATTGACTTATCAAAATATTTCAGAATTAACATACAGTTGACTCCTGAATAACATGAATTTAAACTGTGTGGGTCCACTTACATCTAATTTTTTTTTTAATAATTACAGTTGGCTCCACATGTCCATGGATTCTGCCTCTGCAATCAAAGTCAAATTGAAAATACAAGGCTGGGCACAGTGGCTCACGCCTGTAATCCCAGCACTTTGGGAAGCCGAGGTGGGTGAATCACTTGAGGTCCCGAGTTGGAGACCAGCCTGGCCAACATGGTGAACCCCCATCTCTACTAAAAAAAGGAAATACATCATTAATTCACAAGATGTGAAACCCAAGAATATGGAGGGATGTCTTTTCCTACATGTGAGTTCCACAGGACCAACTGCAGCACATGAATATGCACAGATTTGGACATACCTGGAACCAATTTCCCACAAATGTCAAGAAACAGATACATATGAAAATTGGGAGGTTTTCTTTAGAAGTGTTGTAACATACATCTGGAAATATAGCTGAAATTCTCATTTTAATTATGTGCTCATTTTCTGCAAAATATACCAAGTTATCTTCCTATGTCTAGAAACTTCCCCTTAATTTATTAAAACATTAAAATATTAATAACAAAAGTGATTTTATGCAAGAGATGACTTGTAAATTTTTCATGGTGTTTGATGGATTTTAATTCAAAGCCATTACACTAACAGCCACTTCATATAAAAAATCTTCTGCTCCCTTCTATTGTTCTAAAAACTTTTCTGGGCATTAGAGATTGTTGACAATGACTTCCTTTCAAGAGAAGATTAAAAGCTGCATATAGGCCATGTGCAGTGGCTCAATAATTAGCACTTTGGGAGGCTGAGGCAGGTGGATCACTTGAAGCTAAGTCTGAGACCAGCCTGGCCAACATGGTGAAACTCATCTCTTCTAAAAATACAAAAATTATCTGGGCATGGTGGCACACACCTGTAATCTTAGATACTTGAGAGGCTGTGGCAGGAGAATCACTTGAACCTAGGAGGCAGAAGTTGCAGTGAGCTGAGATCATGCCACTGCACTCTAGCCTGGGTGACAGAACAAGACTGTCTCAAAAAACAAACAAACAAACAAACAAACAACTGCACACAAATATTGGTCTTAGGGTATTTGAGGGGAAAAAAAAAAGGAAAAAAGTGTATCTTGGCCTCCATTGCACAGATTGTTCTGGACTTAAGACAGTTCAACTTACAATTTTTCAGCTTTATGATGGTGTGAAAGTGATATGAATTCAGTAGAAATTGTACTTTGATTAACCATATAGACATTTTGTTTTTCACTGTCAGGATAGTATTAGATAAATTCAATAAATTACATGATATATATAACATTTTATTATAAAATAGACTTTGTGTTGGATGCTTTTGCCCAACTGGAGGCTAATGTGCTTTGAGCACCTTTAACGTAGGCCAGGTAGGCTATGATGTTTAATAGGTTAGGTGTATTAAATGCATTTTTGACTTATATTTTCAACTTATGATGGGTTTGTTAGGACATAACTCCATCATAAATTGAGTATCATTTGTACATTCTGTTGTTTGGAGAGTAGGAAGAAATAAAATCAGTTAAAAACAGATTTGGCTATTAGCGTTTGTTTTCACAAGTTGACTGGTGATTGAGAGTGAAGGGATCGAAGGATTCAAAAGATATCTCAAGGCCTTGCCTGACTTGTCAGTTTGGTCTGGAGCATTTTCCCCTCATTAGCATAAACTTTATTTCTGCTTGAGGTCTTCATCTAAAAGCACTGTAGCTAGTGATTTTCTATTTCAATTTTCACTCTTATTTTCTTCATGGCATTTATCACTAAATCAACTTATCTGTCTCTTGGATGTTTACCTGATCTACCTGACCTAATTCCTTACCTACTGCATTTGTAATAAGATTTGAGGGAGGGGCGGAGCAAGATGGCCGAATAGGAACAGCTCCAGTCTCCAACTCCCGGCGCGAGTGACACAGAAGACCGGTGATTTCGGCATTTTCAACGGAGGTACTGGAGTCATCTCACTGGGGAGTGCCGGACAATTGGTGCTGGTCAGCTGCTGCAGTCCGACCAGCGAGAGCTGAAGCAGGGCGAGGCATCGCCTCACCTGGGAAGTGCAAGGGGGAAGGGAATCCCTTTTCCTAGCCAGGCGAACTGAAACACACAACACCTGGAAAATCGGGTAATTCCCACCCCAATACTGCGCTTTAAGCAAACGGGCACATCAGGAGATTATACCCACACCTGGCCGGGAGGGTCCCACGGTCACAGAGCCTCCCTCATTGCTAGCACAGCAGTCTGCGATCTAACCGCAAGGCAGCAGTGAGGCTGGGGGAGGGGCGCCCGCCATTGCTGAGGCTTAAGTAGGTAAACAAAGCTGCTGGGAAGCTCGAAAGGGGTGGAGCACACAGCAGCTCAAGGAAACCTGCCTGTCTCTGTAGACTCCACCTCTGGGGACAGGGCACAGCTAAAAGACATCAGGGGAAGCAGCAGAGGCCTGTGCAGACCCGAACAACTCTGTCTGACAGCTTTGAAGAGAGCAGTGGATCTCCCAACATGGAGGTTGAGATCTGAGAAGGGACAGATTGCCTGCTCAAGTGGGTCCCTGACCCCTGAGTAGCCTAACTGGGAGACATCCCCCACTAGGGGCAGTCTGACACCCCACACCTCACAGGGTGGAGTACACCCCTGAGAGGAAGCTTCCAAAGTAAGAATCAGACAGGTACACTCGCTGTTCAGCAACATTCTATCTTCTGCAACCTCTGCTGCTGATACCCAGGCAAACAGGGTGTGGAGTGGACCTCAAGCAATCTCCAACAGACCTATAGCTGAGGGTCCTGACTATTAGAAGGAAAACTACCAAACAGGAAGAACACCTATACCAAAACCCCATCAGTAGGTCACCATCATCAAAGACCAGAGGCAGATAAAACCACAAAGATGGGGAAGAAGCAGGGCAGAAAAGCTGGAAATTCAAAAAATAAGAACGCATCTACCCCTGCAAAGGAGCGCAGCTCATCGCCAGCAACGGATCAAAGCTGGTCAGAGAATGACTTTGACGAGATGAGAGAAGAAGGCTTCAGTCCATCAAACTTCTCAGAGCTAAAGGAGGAATTACGTACCCAGCACAAAGAAACTAAAAATCTTGAAAAAAGAGTGGAAGAATTGATAGCTAGAGTAATTAATGCAGAGAACATCATAAATGAAATGACAGAGATGAAAACCATGACACGAGAAATACGTGACAAATCCACAAGCTTCAGTAACCGACTTGATCAACTGGAAGAAAGAGTATCAGCAATTGAGGATCAAATGAATGAAATGAAGCGAGAAGAGAAACCAAAAGAAAAAAGAAGAAAAAGAAATGAACAAAGCCTGCAAGAAGTATGAGATTATGTAAAAAGACCAAATCTATGTCTGATTGGGGTGCCTGAAAGTGAGGGGGAAAATGGAACCATGTTGGAAAACACTCTACAGGATATCATCCAGGAGAACTTCCCCAACCTAGTAGGGCAGGCCAACATTCAAATTCAGGAAATACAGAGAACACCACAAAGATACTCCTCGAGAAGAGCAACTCCAAGACACATAATTGCCAGATTCACCAAAGTTGAAATGAAGGAAAAAATCTTAAGGGCAGCCAGAGAGAAAGGTCGGGTTACCCACAAAGGGAATCCCATCAAACTAACAGCAGGCCTCTCAGCAGAAACTCTCCAAGCCAGAAGAGAGTAGGGGCCAATATTCAACATTCTTAAAGAAAAGAATTTTCAACCCAGAATTTCATATCCAGCCAAACTAAGTTTCATCAGTGAAGGAGAAATAATATCCTTTACAGATAAGCAAATGCTTAGAGATTTTGTCAGCACCAGGCCTGCCTTACAAGAGACCCTGAAGGAAGCCCTAAACACGGAAAGGAACAACCAGTACCAGCCATTGCAAAAACATGCTAAAATGTAATGAACATCGAGGCTAGGAAGAAACTGCATCAACTAATGAGCAAAATAACCAGTTAATATCATAATGGCAGGATCAAGTTCACACATAACAATATTAACCTTAAATGTAAATGGAATAAATGCTCCAATTAAAAGACACAGACTGGCAAACTGGATAAAGAGTCAAGACCCATCAGTCTGCTGTATTCAGGAGACCCATCTCACATGCAGAGACATACATAGGCTCAAAATAAAGGGATGGAGGAAGATCTACCAAGCAAATGGAGAACAAAAAAAAAAAAAAAGCAGGGGTTGCAATCCTAGTCTCTGATAAAATAGACTTTAAACCATCAAAGATCAAAAGAGACAAAGAAGGCCATTACATAATGGTAAAGGGATCAATTCAACAGGAAGAGCTAACTATCCTAAATATATATGTACCCAATACAGGAGCACCCAAATTCATAAAGCAAGTCCTTAGAGACTTACAAAGAGACTTAGACTCCCATACAATAATAATGGGAGACTTCAACACTCCACTGTCAACATTAGACAGATTAACGAGACAGAAAGTTAACAAGGATATCCAGGAATTGAACTCATCTCTGAACCAAGCGGACCTAATACACATCTATAGAACTCTCCACCCTAAATCAACAGAATATACATTCTTCTCAGCACCACATCGCACTTATTCCAAAATTGACCACATAATTGGAAGTAAAGCACTACTTAGCAAATGTAAAAGAACAGAAATTATAACAAACTGTCTCTCTGACCACAGTGCAATCAAACTAGAACTCAGGACTAAGAAACTCAATCAAAACCGCTCAACTACATGGAAACTGAACAACCTGCTCCTGAATGACTACTGGGTACATAACGAAATGAAGGCAGAAATAAAGATGTTCTTTGAAACCAATGAGAACAAAGATACAACATACCAGAATCTCTGGGACACATTTAAAGCAGTGTGTAGAGGGAAATTTATAGCACTAAATGCCCACAAGAGAAAGCAGGAAAGATCTAAAATTGACACTCAAACATCACAATTAAAAGAACTGGAGAAGCAAGAGCAAACACATTCAAAAGTTAGCAGAAGGCAAGAAATAACTAAGATCAGAGCAGAACTGAAGGAGATAGAGACACAAAAAACCCTCCAAAAAATCAATGAATCCAGGAGTTGGTTTTTTGAAAAAATCAACAAAATTGACAGACCGCTAGCAAGACTAATAAAGAAGAAAAGAGAGAAGAATCAAATAGATGCAAGAAAAAACGATAAAGGGGATATCACCATGGACCCCACAGAAATACAAACTACCATCAGAGAATACTATAAACACCTCTACGCAAATCAACTAGAAAATCTAGAAGAAATGGATAATTTCCTGGACACTTACACTCTTCCAAGACTAAACCAGGAAGAAGTTGAATCCCTAAATAGACCAATAGCAGGCTCTGAAATTGAGGCAATAATTAATAGCCTACCTACCAAAAAAAGTCCAGTACCAGATGGATTCACAGCTGAATTCTACCAGAGGTACAAAGAGGAGCTGGTACCATTCCTTCTGAAACTATTCCAATCAATAGAAAAAGAGGGAATCCTCCCTAACTCATTTTATGAGGCCAACATCATCCTGATACCAAAGCCTGGCAGAGACACACAAAAAAAGAAAATTTTAGACCACTATCCCTGATGAACATCGATGCAAAAATCCTCAACAAAATACTGGCAAACCGGATTCAGCAGCACATCAAAAAGCTTATCCACCATGATCAAGTGGGCTTCATCCCTGGGATGCAAGGCTGGTTCAACATTCGCAAATCAATAAACGTAATCCAGCATATCAACAGAACCAAAGACAAGAACCACATGACTATCTCAATAGATGCAGAAAAGGCTTTTGACAAAATTCAACAGCCCTTCATGCTAAAAACGCTCAATAAATTCGGTATTGATGGAACGTACCTCAAAATAATAAGAGCTATTTATGACAAACCCACAGCCAATATCATACTGAATGCGCAAAAACTGGAAAAATTCCCTTTGAAAACTGGCACAAGATAGGGATACCCTCTCTCACTGCTCCTATTCAACATAGTGTTGGAAGTTCTGGCTAGGGCAATCAGGCAAGAGAAAGAAATCAAGGGTATCCAGTTAGGAAAAGAAATCAAATTGTCTCTGTTTGCAGATGACATGATTGTATATTTAGAAAACCCCATTGACTCAACCCAAAATCTCCTTAAGCTGATAAGCAACTTCAGCAAAGTCTCAGGATACAAAATCGACGTGCAAAAATCACAAGCATTCTTATACACCAGTAACAGACAAACAGAGAGCCAAATCATGAATGAACTTCCATTCACAATTGCTTCAAAGAGAATAAAATACCTAGGAATCCAACTTACAAGGGATGTAAAGGACCTCTTCAAGGAGAACTACAAACCACTGCTCAGTGAAATAAAAGAGGACACTAACAAATGGAAGAACATACCATGCTCATGGATAGGAAGAATCAATATCATGAAAATGGCCATACTGCCCAAGGTTATTTATAGATTCAATGCCATCCCCATCAAGCTACCAATGAGTTTCTTCACAGAATTGGAAAAAACGGCTTTAAAGTTCGTATGGAACCAAAAAAGAGCCTGCATTGCCAAGACAATCCTAAGTCAAAAGGACAAAGCTGGAGGCATCACGCTACCTGACTTCAAACTATACTATAAGGCTACAGTAACCAAAATAGCATGGTACTGCTACCAAAACAGAGATATAGACCAATGGAACAGAACAGAGTCCTCAGAAATAATACCACACATCTACAGCCATCTGATCTTTGACAAACCTGAGAGAAACAAGAAATCGTGAAAGGATTCCCTATTTAATAAATGGTGCTGGGAAAATTGGCTAGCCATAAGTAGAAAGCCGAAACTGGATCCTTTCCTTACTCCTTATATGAAAATCAATTCAAGATGGATTAGAGACTTAAATGTTAGACCTAATACCATAAAAACCCTAGAAGAAAACCTAGGTAGTACCATTCAGGACATAGGCACGGGCAAGGACTTCATGTCTAAAACACCAAAAGCAATGGCAGCAAAATCCAGAATTGACAAATGGGATCTAATTAAACTAAAGAGCTTCTGCACAGCAAAAGAAACTACCATCAGAGTGAACAGGCAACCTACAGAATGGGAGAAAATTTTTGCAATCTACTCATCTGACAAATAGGTAATATCCAGAATCTACAAAGAACTCAAACAAATTTACAAGAAAAAAACAAACAACCCCATCAAAAAGTGGGCAAAGGCTATGAACAGACATTTCTCAAAAGAAGACATTCATACAGCCAACAGACACATGAAAAAATGCTCATCATCACTCGCCATCAGAGAAATGCAAATCAAAACCACAATGAGATACCATCTCACACCAGTTAGAATGGCAATCATTAAAAAGTCAGGAAACAACAGGTGCTGGAGAGGATGTGGAGAAATAGGAACACTTTTACACTGTTGGTGGGATTGTAAACTAGTTCAACCATTATGGAAAACAGTATGGCGATTCCTCAAGGATCTAGATCTAGATGTATCATATGACCCAGCCATCCCACTACTGGGTATATACCCAAAGGATTATAAATCATGCTGCTATAAAGACACATGCACATGTATGTTTATTACGGCACTATTCACAATAGCAAAGACTTGGAATCAACCCAAATGTCCATCTGTGACAGACTGGATTAAGAAAATGTGGCGCATATACACCGTGGAATACTATGCAGCCATAAAAAAGGATGAGTTTGCGTCCTTTGTAGGGACATGGATGCAGCTGGAAACCATCATTCTTAGCAAACTATCACAAGAAGAGAAAACCAAACACCGCATGTTCTCACTCATAGGTGGGAACTGAACAATGAGATAACTTGGACTTGGGAAGGGGAATATCACACATCGGGGTCTATCATGGGGAGGGGGGAGGGGGGAGGGATTGCATTGGGAGTTATACCTGATATAAATGACGAATTGATGGGTGCTGACGAGTTGATGGGTGCAGCACACCAACATGGCACAAGTACACATATGTAACAAACCTGCACGTTATGCACATGTACCCTGGAACTTAAAGTATAATAATAATAATAAAAAAATTTGAGGCAAATTTTCTTTCTTTTTTCTTTTTTTTTTTTATTTGAGACAGAATCTTGCTCTGCAGCCCAGGCTAGAGTGCAGTGGCCGGATCTCAGGTTACTGCAAGCTCCGCCTCCTGGGTTTACGCCATTCTCCTGCCTCAGACTCCCGAGTAGCTGGGACTACAGGGGCCCGCCACCTCACCTGGCTAGTTTTTTGTATTTTTTAGTAGAGACGGGGTTTCACCGTGTTAGCCAGGATGGTCTTGATTTCCTGACCTCATGATCCGCTCGTCTCCACCTCCCAAAGTGCTGGGATTACAGGCTTGAGCCACCGCGACCAGCCGATAAATTTTCTTTCTAAAGAAGTCTTTGGCTCTTTAATTTTATTGAAGTGAAATAACTGAAGATGAGTCTTTAGTCCTTCATTAGGAACCCCTATTTAGTAAATGGTACTACTATTCACTCATCCTGTTTCATCGGGTCCAGAAACCCGATGCTTCTCTTTCTCTAGTATTTTGGATCATATTTATCAACAAAGCCTGTCAATTCCACTCTCAAACTACATCTCACCACCCAGAAGTGCCACCTGAGTCCAACCAACCATCATTACTATTGCAATGGCCTTCTATCTGGCCTTCCTCTTGCCAGATACCTCCTCCCATAGCTTCATAGTCTCACCCAGCCACCAATGACCTTAAAAAATAATAATAATAAACTACATTAATCACCAGTTAAAAACTCTACAATGACTTCTCATGGTAACTGGAATAAAATCCAAAGGCTCTGCCATGGCCTCCAAGATCCTACAAGATCTGTCTCCTGTGCTCTCTGACCTCATCATCTTCCAGTGTAGGCATTACGTGCTGTGCCCCCAGCATACTGGCCTCTTTGATCGTCCTCTGACACACTGCCACTTCAGGACTTGGCACTTCATTTTCTTTTCCCTCAGACATATCCGTAAGGATCACCTCATTCAAATCTCTGCTCAAAATTCACTTTCCTAAAAGGATCTTTCTTGATGGCACTGTTTAATTAATATTTCTTACTCTCTGTCCTCCTAGTCTACTTTGTTTTTCTTCACAGCTCTTATTCTCAACTGACATTACATCATCTCTTTGTTTTGTCTGAAATCTGAAGTCAAACTAATCCGCTATATCTGTGTCAAAAATTACAGGAACAGGTATATTTTCCTACCCATGTGTTAAATAATTCAGGACTCAAACTTACTTTCTTGACACTGTGCTAAATGAAATTTCTACAGTAATTCTAGTAATTTTATGAAGTGTATTTTTTTCCTTTTGCTTGATAGTAAGCAAATTAACTTCACTCTTTACTCAAGGCAATACTTGCGTATGGAAGATATCAGTGAATCATAAACAAATACTTATCAAGTTTTACTTCAAGACCCTCACCTCACTATGTCCTACAGTTCAAAGGAATTCTGTCATAAAATGCTTCTCAATGCCAATCAGTTCCTCACCTTACAAGACCCATCTCAAAATTGCTCAGTCCATGTCCTAACACTATGAATAACCTGCCCCAATTTATCACTTTAAAGCCCTAATAAGATTCTGTCAAGGGAGAAGACAGTGGGAAGAGAGGTTCAGAAAAACAACAACAACAACAACAACAACAACAACAACAACTGTGGTACTATGCTTAGTACCTGGGTGACAAAATAATCTGTACACCAAACCTCCAAGTCATGAGCTTACCTAAATAATAAACCTGCACCTGTACCTCTGAACCTAAAAGAAAATTTTAAATAAAATAAAATAAAAAATCATTATAATTATTTACTTATATTTGTTTACACAATGTTGTACAGTGCCAGTTTTCTTAGCCACTATATTTAATGGGTTCAATTATTGGGAGCTCAATGCATAACTGTCAATAAAAATAGATTTTTAGAGGTATAAACAGATTCTATTTAATAATAAATGACTTTGTCAAGGTGATGTTCAACTTTACTGTAGAAATCTAACCAATTTAGCTTTGCTTGAACAAAAGTATTTTTTCTGGTGGTATTTTGGGGAATTACCAATTGATAATGCTGGTGGTTCCACCAAGATTTTGTCAAGACCTTCTAACTGCTGTGAATCAAGACTCACAGAACATGTTCCTGAGCTGCTTTGAAGTTCCCTCTTAGAGATCTCTCCAACTACAACAGTCAGGTAGGTCTAATTTTTTTCATTGGCCTTCAAATGTTGTGTTTATTTTGTCTCTTAAGAGTGAAGACAATTATTTTGTTTAACTAATCCGACTGGAAAATTGTTACCCTTTGAAGAAAAACACAAACTATGAATTTTTCTGCCTGCTCTTGTCATTTTCTATTGTGATTCTATATAATTCTAGTAAATCTGTCCTTGAGCTGTTAAATCAACATTTTTATTGTTTACCTCCCTGAATGGAAAGAAGTAAGTTGGATGGCTTTATTTACCACATTAGCCCTAGTAACTAGCATCTGTTATGTAAGAAGTACTCAATAAATACTTGTTAACTAAATGAAGAGCTTTTCAGATATAAAATATTTTAGAGTTAAAAAGTTAAAAATTTACATAGGCTGTACCTTCTTGGATAGCTGAAATTAAAATTTCTTACTGAGAAATTATATTAAAAATATGAATGAAGAAAAATGGAAAGACAAAGTAACTCATTTATATATCTATTCCTTTATCTATATATTTCAATATTAGGATACAAAACGTCAGCTAATGTTTGTTTGGGAAGCAAGTTTGAACAAAGCCAGGACCTATCCTATGGGGCTCATAGTTTTGTGTGTGATATAGACACCATCATATTTCTTAATTTCCCTTGGGATTGGTAATCTAAAGCCTTCTATGCCTTATAGCTGGAAGATACTTTTTTTAAAAAATTTTCTAAAATGTCTACTTAAGGAAGAAAAAATGTTAATATTTTACACCCTGTTTTAGCTTTTCTTAAAATAATTGGTATAATATTATATTAAAATTAAAAGGTATATATTAAAGTCAAATATTCTAATGTCAGAGAATTTTATCAACATATCTATCATATGAAATGAATATAATAAATGAATATCAAATTTTGACATTCTCTTTATACAAGCTAACACAATATTACCTTTTCAGAAATTCCTCTAGACTAGTGTCACTGATAATACTTGGTCTATGTTTCGCTTCCCAAGATAATTTAATTAAACCTAATGGCAACAATAACATCTAATGGAGCTTTAATATGCTTCACCAAAACGTAGGTATCTGAAAATCAGAATTTGTGTCTTAAGGTTTCAGGCACATCATCCTTGCCAGTTTAAATTTGTTAAAATTCTTCTTTTATACAATTAAATACAAAAAAGGCATCAACTTGTGATATGAAACCTACTAAATAGAAGTCAAAAATTTCAGATTTCAAATATTTAACTTTACTACTGCATTTTCTTCCCAATTCTGTACATGCCAGGCATATTTCTTCAAATTTATTTAGACAACTGTAAATAGGAGGTGAACTTGTTAAACGTTGATGGTCTTTGCTAACCTCATCATTTATGCTGTGTCTTCTTTTAACACGTATGACAATGTCAGGCAGTGAGATTCTACTCACAACATGTAAATTTTCAGTTTGGGAAGCTAGCAGCAGAGGGTTCTCTAAGGTATGTTATTTTTACTGATTCTGTATCTTAAATTAGTTCTAAGTCAACTTTTTGATGTAGTTACATGGTACTTTGAAAGTTGCTCTCAAGAGAACACTAAACCATAATTGTAACTGTCAATATAAACCTTTAGTTCATTATCTAATTGTCTTACACTTTTTGTGAGCATAGATGAAAATATGCACTTTCTAAAATCTATCTCTGCTCTTCCCTCACACACAAAAGAAAACAAAATCTCTGATTTTACAGCACAGGCTACAGTGATATAATAAATTGACAAAGTCATAGGTTATCTTTTCTGTATGGCTCAAAGTGTTACCAATTCATTTTTGTACATAGAATATATTTTGAGAAGCAGCAGTATTCAAAAAAGGCACATGAATTTAGAATCAGGCAAATCTGGTCTTACTTTGCCAACAACCTTTATATACTTGAACAAGTTACATATTTTCTCTGAGCCTCAGTTTCTTCTTCTCTAAAAGGATAACAGTAGTGCCTATTTTTGTGAGATCTTCATACAGATACAAACACCAACCCAGTGTCTGCATTGTCAGAGTAGCTCAATAAACATAATATATTCTTATTTTAGCAAAATAAAATAGGTTCATTTTTTAAATTAGCAATACAAAGGCCCTTCAGTGTATATACCTTTTAAAAATGTCCATCTTTCAAGTCCATCAATTTAATATTTAATTTCAAGTATAATCAATTAAATTTCATGTATGTCCATTTAGTAAATACATAATAAATTGTTACTGTCATGTACAGTAAATACATTATAAAATTAGGCTAGCAAAAAAGACTTTCCTCATATTATCCGATTCAATCACAACCATTGTAGGCAAAATTAGTACTGCTTTGCTTTTATAGATGAAAAAATTGAGGATCATGTGTTAGGTAACCTGCTTACGATCAGAAAGCTACTAAATGGCCACTACCAAATTTAAACTGATGTTTAACTGCCCTTTCAATTCCAACATAATTTTCCTGAAAATATTATTCCATTGATTAGATGGGGCAGAAAGTGGTATTTATTGATAACCTTCTATTTGCCAAATACATAGCTATTTACTTTTGAATTTATTTTAAGGACAATTCAAGGGCGCTCTGCTGTCCTCTGATTTTTATAACAAATCAAGTGGCAGAGCCAGAATTCAAACAAAAATCTGCCTGGTTTGAAAGCCTATGTGCAGATGGTTGTGAACAGTGCAAAAAGTTGGGGTTTTCTTATCAGATCGATCTGGGATACAGTATCAGACTTGCCATCTGTCAATGGTATTAAATTGTACTGTGCCTTAATTTGACTCCTAAAAAGTGGACATAGTAGTGCATTTCACATAAGTTTGTTGAGAAAATGAAATGAGATACTATATACAAAGCACTTACATTGCTTGAGATCTCACCCATTTACAGGTAGTTATTATATCATGCTACCTCAGGAAGAGGGGAGACTTTAAGGACTGAGAAACACACAAAAAAATTATTCTCAGGTTTCCAACTTGAGAAACAGGTGGTTCAATTTCCCAACATTTAAAATACATGTTCCTTTAGTACACAAATATGTCATTTCCCTCCTGCTATTATCCTTTTCTCACCCTAGAAGAGGAAATGCTATAAATCAAGTGACATTGCATTGTCCCCCACAACCACAAATGGATGGACACTCGGTAGAACTGGACTGGCGAGTCACTAGAAATTTGAGTTTAGGACACAAAGTGTGACTAGGCATTACTATGGGTAGATTGGTGTTAGGCCATGTAAACTAGGACCTTGCATCTTTTTTTCTTGACAATATACTGTCTGTTAAATAAACCGAGCAAGACAACTGTCCTGGAGAGTAGCAGGAAAGTAAAACAGAAACACAGAGTTAAGCTGAGAGGAAAGAACATGAAGCAATACAAAGAAGGACTGAGGCATAGTTGATAATTTTCAAGTTCTGGGATATTAGCCTATCTTTCCAAAAATACATTGCTCAATATTGCCGTATGTCCTTTTTTATCCAACAAACGTTTCCACTTATGCTCATTCAAGGTCTCTGCTTTCGTAACCTAAAACAGAAAACATATTAGAAGAAAATACAGAATAGTGGACATTGTTATCTCTCCAAAATCCAATTTGTTATTTCTGTATTACATAGCAGCCTGAGTAGAATTACTCAATCAGTCGTTCTAGGTGTGGATCGGATTGCTCTAATAACTTGCCACAGTGATTGGTTTAGGGAAGCAGGTTGAAGCCGGATAGTACAAAACCTTCCCTTGGTCAGCAGAGATTTTGACCCTGAGGACTTGTGAGCAAGTAGGTCTCTTGTTGTATGGATGAAGCCCTTAAAAGATACGATATTTTATTTTATTTATTTATTTATTTTATTTTATTTTATTATTTTACAGTGTGAACAAAGAAAGAAAGGCAAGAACTACTGCAACTGTTGTGTAACTTTGAGATAAACCAGTTTGGGAACAAACCTGACTGTAAGAAAACCAGTCATAGAGTCAGTAAATCCTAAAGAAAAAGAGAAAGATCATTCTTTTACCAGGGGCATAGTCCTAACTACTTCTGAGTCAATAGGCCTCCTTTATCATTTAAATACCCAGTTGACTTGTGTTTTCTGTTAATTGGAAAGAAAAAAAGCTGGCAATACAAATGCAAGTGGAAGAGGGTGAGGATCATTGGCATAGGTGAGAACTGAAGCCATGGGTATAAAGTCATTTATGGCCGGGCGCGGTGGCTCAAGCCTGTAATCCCAGCACTTTGGGAGGCCGAGACGGGCGGATCACGAGGTCAGGAGATCGAGACCATCCTGGCTAACATGGTGAAACCCCGTCTCTACTAAAAAAAAATACAAAAACACTAGCCGGCGAGGTGGCAGCGCCTGTAGTCCCAGCTACTCCGGAGGCTGAGCCAGGAGAATGGCGGGAGCCCGGGAGGCGGAGCTTGCAGTGAGCCGAGATCCGCCCACTGCACTCCAGCCTGGGTGACAGAGCGAGACTCCGTCTCAAAAAATAAAAAATAAAGTCATTTATACAAGACACATTTAGGATCATGGGTACAAGACACATTTAGGATTGTGTGCTCCTTTTTATTTTGCGTCACCAGCATCATTTGGCTCAGACAAAATCCACTTAAATGTCATTTTTCCTATAAGTTTCACTTGTACTTGAAATGTTTCAGAATCACTTAAAAACTAAACATTTTAGAGTTCACATAAATCTTTCTATATAGCAAGATATAAATAGTTTGTTTGAATTGCTTTTAAGGATGTGTTGAAATTTCAATTTTAGGAATTTTCTCATACGGGATATAAATTTAAGGGTTTGATCAGAAGAAATCAGTGTTTAATTTTTTATTATGAACAGACTAAAAGGCAGAAATGAAATCCACAGGCAGACAGCCTCAAAGGCTCAAATCTGAAAATCAGAGGTAACCTATCTGGGATACCTGTTAAAAGGGGGGCAACGTTGGTTAACCAGTGCCCGGAGAGAGACAGTGCTACGTATCCCTAGACCCCAATCAACGAGACAAGTAAGAGAATTCCTGGGGTCAGCGGGGTTCTGTAGGTTATGGATACCCAGGTTTGCAGAGTTAGCCAAGCCCCTATACCAGGCAACAAAGGAGCAGCAGCCCTTCAATTGGACGGAAGAGGCTGAGTTGGCCTTCCAACAGATCAAAACCGCTCTGTTATCAGCCCCCGCGCTGGGACTCCCTGATGTCTCCAAGCCCTTCCTATAGGTGGACGAAAGCAGGGGCATTGCCAAAGCGGTAGTAACTCAGTATTTAGGCCCCTGGCGGAGGCCAGTTGCCTATCTGTCAAAAAAATTGGACCCAGTAGCCGCAGGATGGCCTCCCTGCCTCCGAATAATCGCAGCAACCGCTTTGATGGTGCAAGATGCTGATAAACTGATCATGGGCCAGGAGCTAGGGGTCACTACTCCACATGCCATCGAAGGCATTCTCAGACAGCCACCTGATCGATGGATTAGCAATGCCCGGCTCACCCACTACCAGGGGCTACTGCTAAACCCCCTCAGGATAACCTTCCTGCCCCCAACGACCCTGAACCCTGTGTCACTACTGCCAAACCCGGACTTAGAAACCCCGTTCCATGACTGCTCCGAGATATTGGCCCAGGTGCACGGAGTCAGGGAAGACCTGCAAGACCGCCCACTGCCTGATGCCGACCTCATCTGGTTCACCGATGGGAGCAGTTTCGTCTACCAAGGACAAAGGTACGCAGGGGCGGCGGTAACTTCAGAAACTGAAATAGTTTGGGCAGAACCTTTGCCCCTGGGGACATCAGCTCAAAAAGCTGAATTAGTGGCTTTAACCCAAGCCCTAAAAATGGGAAGAGACCACAAACTGACAATATATACTGACAGTCGGTATGCTTTTGTCACCGCCCACATACATGGGGTAATATACAGAGAAAGGGGGCTCCTCACGGCAGAAGGAAAAAATATCAAAAATAAGGAAGAAATCCTAGCCTTACTAGCAGCCCTTTGGGGACCCAGAAAGCTAGCAATAGTCCACTGCCCAGGACACCAAAAGGCTACTTACTCAGTCTCCCGAGGAAATAACTTGGCCGATCAGACTGCTAAAAATGTGGCTAAAACTCTCACACAACTACTAGCCCTACAACTACCTGACCCGGGGCCCAAAGAGTTACCCCCAAATCCAGAATACTCAGAGAGTGACCTTCAGTGGATAGACAAACTTCCCATGGCCCAAATCCTTAATAATTGGTGGAAAGACTCTGAAAATAACATCATACTCCCAGAAAAATTAGGACAACTAGTGTTAGAACAAATCCATCAGAGCACCCATTTAGGCTCGCGGCAAATACTAGACTTAATAAGACGCTCCAAACTAAAAATTAAAGATGCCTCCAGAAAGGCTGATCAAGTAGTCAAAAACTGTGCAGTTTGCCAACTCAATAAGGCAGGTAACCAACCCCAAAGCAGTGGAAAAAGGCAGAGAGGAGACAGACCTGGGGCCTATTGGGAAGTTGACTTCACAGAAATAAAACCAGGAAAATATGGATATAAAATACTTGCTAGTCTTTGTAGATACCTTTTCAGGATGGACGGAAGCTTTCCCCACAAAGAGAGAGACTGTTCAGGTTGTGGCGAAAAAAATCCTAGAAGAAATTTTGCCCAGGTATGGATTCCCAGTTATGATAGGATCAGACAATGGGCCTGCCTTCGTCGCTAAGGTAAGTCAGGGACTGGCTTCCATTCTCCGGGCTGATTGGAAATTACATTGTGCATACTGCCCCCAGAGCTCAGGGCAGGTAGAAAGAATGAATAGAACATTAAAAGAGACCCTAACTAAATTGACCATGGAGACTGGCGCTAACTGGGTATTCCTTCTTCCCTACTCTCTGTTCAGAGTGCGTAACTCCCCTTACAAATTAGGACTTACCCCTTATGAAATTATGTATGGTCGGCCTCCCCCTATCATCCCTGACCTGAAAGACAATCTCATCCAAGCCGAAGCCGATAATAGTCTTAAACTCTTATTCTCCCTACAAGCCCTACAGAAAATTCATGAGGAGGTCTGGCCTAACCTAAGAGAACTGTACAAAACAGGACCTCCACCCGAACCACATCAGTTCCAGCCAGGAGATTGGGTTCTCATTAAACGCCATCGGCAAGAGACCTTAGAGCCGAGGTGGAAAGGACCGTTCCAGATAATCTTGACAACACCAACCACACTCAAGGTGGAAGGAATCGCTGCCTGGATCCATTACACACACACCAAACCAGTGGATCCAGTCTCGGACTTGTCGAACCGCCAGCGGCTTGGACGATCGACGGGACTAAAGAAAATCCTGTAAAACTCACCTTGCGCCGTCAACAACCTAAACTGTAAATATGATATCCCTTTCCCTCACAACGCTTTTGCTTGTACAGGCCTTTATCTGGGAGACCCAATCACAGGGGGCCTCATCCCCGTTTGCTTGGCGTTTTTACTTAACTGAGAATTGGACCGACCATGCCCAGACACGAAAAGGGAGCCAGGTCTTGGCAATGGCTGACTGCCACCCTGCAGGGTGTCAAACGGTCATCTATCTAAATTTCTCTGATTTTGCCGCACAACTGGGAAAGGTCACCCCCACTATCTGTTTTCTCTTTGACCAACAAATCAAAGATTCTTGGGTCGAACAGAATGTCGGTTGTCCCTATGGGTCCTGTAAAATCCACACTGTCCAACTAATGGTCCTTAGAGCCCAGTACCAGCCTGTCATAACAGCAGAGTCAGACATCTAAGACCCAAGATTGGCTCTTAAAAGGCACCTGTTAAAAGGGGGGAATAAAAAGACTAAAAGGCAGAAATGAAATCCACAGGCAGACAGCCCGGGCACCACCCTGGGCCTGGTTAAAGATCGACCCCTGAACTAACCGGTTATGTTATCTATAGATTCCAGACATTGTATGGACAAGCGTTGTGAAAGTCCCTGTCCTGTTCTGTTCTGTTCTGATTACCGGTGCTTGCAGCCCCCAGTCACGTACCCACTGCTTGCTCAATCAAAACCACCCCCCTCCCACCCATGGTTAAGCAAACAGTTTGTCTAAAAAAAAAAAAAAAAAAAAAAAAACCCTAGACGTTTGTAGTTTAAAAAAGGGCGGGAGCCAACCAGAAACTGCCGAATGTTCAAACTTCAAAATGTCAACCAATCCCAATCTTGTAACTGCAAAAATGCCCTAATCTTCTGTAACCTGTTTGTGCCTTACTATAAAAAGTAGACTTCAGCTGTGCTCGAGACCTCTCTCTTGCCCTCCTGACTACACCTGTACGGAGAGAGGTCCGGGTTCGAACCTGCAATAAAGTGATCCCGGCCGCTTGGCTTTGACTTCGGTTTCTGGTGGTCGTCTTTGAGGGGGGTCTCGGAACTCAGGGCACAATAATTACTATATTATAGAAGTATAATTTACAGATATAACTTTTATCTGGCATTTCCTTTTTCCATCTCACTCAATTCTAAATTATATGCTAAGTAAATGATGCATGTGAATTTATTAATTCCATTGACAATTATTTTATATGTGTGTATACATACATACATGCAATAAAAAGGACTACAGATTTCACGTTTCTACAGTGCTAATTTTGCTTATTTCTAATTCTTTATTTTTATTTTTATTTTTGGGAGGATGGAGTCTTGCTCTGTCGCCCAGGCTGGAGTGCAGTGGTGCGATCTCCACTCACTGCAACCTCTGCCTCCTGAGTTCAAGCAATTCTCCTGCCTCAGCTTCCTGAATAGCTGGAATTATAGGCACGTGCCACCACACCTGGCTAATTTTTGTATTTTTAGTAGTGACAGGATTTCACCATGTTGGTCAGGCTTGTGATCCACCTGCCTTGGCCTCCCAAAGTGCTGAGATTACAGGCGTGAGTCACCACACCCAGCCTGCTTACTTCTTAAAATGTTCAAATGTGTATCAGAAAAACAGATTTGATTGAAAATACACAGATGTTGTCTTTACTACAAGCAAGGAAAGTCAACAATACAAACCTTGGAGAAGAAATTTTAAAAACAAAACACTGGAAAACAAAATGGAAAGGGGGTTTAAAAACACACACAGTGTAGGCCGGGCGCGGTGGCTCAAGCCTGTAATCCCAGCACTTTGGGAGGCCGAGACGGGCGGATCATGAGGTCAGGAGATCGAGACCATCCTGGCTAACACGGTGAAACCCCGTCTCTACTAAAAATACAAAAACTAGCTGGGCGAGGTGGCGGGTGCCTGTAGTCTCAGCTACTCGGGAGGCTGAGGCAGGAGAATGACGTAAACCCGGGAGGTGGAGCTTGCAGTGAGCTGAGATCCGGCCACTGCACTCCAGTCCAGGCGACAGAGCAAGACTCCGCCTAAAAAAAAAAAAAAAAAAAAAAAAAAAAAACACACAGTGAAAGGAAAATAGTTTATAAAAAATAGAATTACTTTCTCATAATAAGAATTTCTGGGCCGGGTGCGGTGGCTCAAGCCTGTAATCCCAGCACTTTGGGAGGCCGAGACAGGTGGATCACGAGGTCAGGAGATTGAGACCATCCTGGCTAACCTGGTGAAACCCCGTCTCTACTTAAAAAAAAACAAAAAAACTAGCTGGGCAAGGTGGCAGGCACCTGCAGTCCCAGCTACTTGGGAGGCTGAGGCAGGAGAATGGCGGGAGCCCGGGAGGCGGAGCTTGCAGTGAGCTGAGATCCAGCCACTGCACTCCAGCCTGGGGGACAGAGTCAGACTCTTTCTCCAAAAAAAAAAAAAAAAAAATTTAAAATTTAAAAATAAAAAGAATTTCTGGCTATGCCTTTATGATGGGGACAAAACTAAGAGCATTCTGAAAAACAGAAAATCAATACAATCAACTCTAAAAATAATCTTTCACTTTATGAGGATCTTAACCTTGTTATATGAAATAGACATTTTTTTAAGTCATCTACTTGAATGTCCTCATATCAGGCATCTCACCATCAAATTAAGTGGAACTTTGCCCCATTTGATAGCGAGTCCTTTATGCAGAAATTCTAAAAAATTGGGTAACATCTCCCAAATAAATACCTTGACTTTCTGAATTGTTTTGTTTTTACTTCTGTATTTTCCACTTGAGATTCTACTTATGTGATCCAGGCTCTTGAAAAAACAATTAAATTTCAGAACCTCAGTTTTCTTATTACTAAAAAGAGGAAGTGAGACTAGATCAATAGTTCTTATTCAAGGAGGCATTTCTTTTGAAAATCAGAAATTCTCAAGATAAATGGGTGAGTAGAATTATTTGAACAATTCATACATAGTAGTAAAATATAATTTTATATTTGGAAAAGAAAAAAACACGTTTTCATATTACAAATTATAGAAACTTCAGCTCAACACAATCATATTTTAAAATAAACTATCTTTTTCAATTAATGATTACCAGATAGAGAATAAGGGAGAAATATGATTCCAAAGGAGAAAGCCTTACTAGAACCTCTCCCCAGCTGGGGTCCTAGAGGCTGCTTCTAGCCAGTACATTTTACTGTTTATGCTTCTCCCTCTCCTTTCCTTTCTGGTACAATCTCACATAGTTTGCAGCTTCCAGTCTTATCTATTTCTGAAGTCTCATATCTGGACCACTCTTTCTTTTGTATGTTCTACTGGGTGTCAACACTCTCCTTTCCAAATGTGATGGTTAATACTAAGTGTCAACTTGATTAGATTGAAGGATGCAAAGTATTAATCCTGGGTGTGTCTGTGAGGGTGTTGCCAAAGCAGATTAACATTTGAGTAGTCGGGCTGGGAAAGGCAAACCCACCCTTAATCTGGGTGGACACCATCTACTCATTTGCCAATACAGCTAGAATATAAAGCAGGCAGAAAAATGTGAAAAGACTAGACTAGCCTAGTCCCAGCCTACATCTTTCTCCAGTGCCAGATGCTTCCTGCCTTTGAACATCAGACTCCAAGTTAGGATGGGCTTTCCTTGTTCCTCAGCTTGCAGACAGCCTATTGTGGGACCTTGTGATAGTGTGAATTAATAGTTAATAAAATCCATCTATCTGCCTATCCATCTATCTATTTGTTCTATCCTATTAGTTCTGTCCCTCCAGAGAACCCTAATACAGATTTTGGTACCAGGAGTGGTTCTAGAGGAACAGAATATTAAGGATGGAGTTATTTTGTTGGTTTTGGTTGGCTGTTTAATATGATTAGACTCCAAAATGCTAAAGACTCTACTTCTAATAGTATGGAGAACACTGCTAATCCTTGGCATAATAAATATTTATTATAAATAATCCAAGGATTTTTATAAATTATTATAAATAATTATAAATTTTTAAATATTTATAATAATTATAAATATTTATAATTATTATAAATAATTTATAAAAATCTTGGATTATTTAAAAACTATTAAATAATTATGAATTTATAAATAATTTATAAACATAATTTAATAATATAATTTAAAATATAATATACAATTTAAAAATATAAATTATTATAAATCATCCAAGGATTATTTATAATAAATAAATGCATTTGACACTCCTGATTCACTACTTGTGAGAGGCAAGGAGTTTAGTTAGACTATGTACATAATACCTTTGACCATATGTGGAGAACCAAGGAACACAATGAAGCTAGTTGGTTGCTCCTAAGTTCAGCAGACAAAGTGATGAAAGAAAATGATAAACTCAGGAATTCTAACTCCTGGCTTCAGAAGCAGATACTCAGCCTCAAATCTGCTCAGATTGGCTTGAGTGAGAGTCTTACCTCCTGTAGAGAAAAAGCTGAAATTGTGGAAAACAGACACAAGCTCTTATCAAGCAAGTGGCTGACCTGCAACAAAAGGTGCATGCAGAGCCTCACCAGGTGTCTACTGTTAAAGTGAAGGCATTGATTGGAAAAGAATGAGACCCCGCAACTTGGAATGGGGACATGTGGGAGGACCCTGATGAAGCTGGGGACACTGAGTGTGTAAACTCTGATGAACATTTTTTTTGCCAGCAGAAACAGCTTCCCCATCATCCCCAGTAGTGGCAACATCCCCTCCCTGATCCATGCTGCCATCAATCTTTCCAACTTTGTCTGAGGATATAAACCCTGCGCTGCCTGAGGCAACAGTGATGACCTCCCCTGAGGCAGTTTCCAGGCAAGATAATGTTGATTCTCCTCAGGAGCCACCACCAACACCCCTGTTTGCTTCTAGACCCATAACAAGGCTAACGTCCCAGCAGGGCCATAGAGGTGAGGGTGAGAATGTGACCCATGAGGAGGTGTGCTACACTCAAAAATAATTGCTTGAGTTTTCTAATCTATATAAGCAGAAATTGAGAGAACAGGCGTGGGAATGTATATTAAGGGCATGGAATAATGGTGGAAGGAACATAGAGCTGGAACAGGCTAAATTTATTGATTTGGGCCCACTAAGTAGAGACTCTGCATTTAAAGTTGCAGCTCAGGGAGTTAAAAAAGGTTCTAATAGTTTATTTTCTTGGTTAACTGAAATACAGTTTAAAAATGACTCACTGTGACCAAGCTGGAAATGTCTGATCTCCCTTTGGTTTAATGCAGAGGAAGGGATCCAAAGGCTTAGGGAGATTGGGATGATGGAGTGGATTAGTCACTTTAGACCTACTCATCCCAGCTGGGAGGGTCCAGAAGATATACCCTTGACCAATGCCTTGCGAAACAGATTTGTGAGAGTAGCACCTGCATCTTTGAAGAGCCCTGTAATTGCTCTTCTCTGTATGTCAGATCTAACAGTGGGATCCACAGTCACTCAGCTACAAAATTTAAATACAATGGGAATAACTGGATCCTAAGGTGGCAGGAGCCAGGTGGTGACACTCATCTGTAAAAGGCAAGGTGGGTTAGCACCCGTAAAGGACAGCAGAGACAAATCAGCAATCAGTATAGTCTGACTTGTGTAGAGCTCTGGCATTGACTAATTAATCACGGTATTCCTAAAAGTAAAATTGACAGGAAGTCTACTGCATTCCTATTTAATATGCATAAGCAGAAAACTTCTAGGTCGAATGGACAAAAGACTAATTTGAATTATAAAAACAGAGAATCATGGCCCCTCAATTAATTTCCAGACTTAAGCCAGTTTACAGACCCAGAACCCAATGAATGAAAGGGAGACCAAGTCTCCTTGAGGAAGGACTGCACTGCACTACTGACAATTTTTGCTGTTAATCTTTCTCACACTTTTCCCCAAGGACAACTCCGGGCTTTTACCAGCATAACTGTACTATGGAAAAGGGAAGTGACCAGACATTTTGGGGACTACCGGACATTGGCTCTGAGCTGATGTTGATTCCAGGGGACCCAAAATGTCATTTTGGACCTCCAGTTAAAATAGGGGCATATGGAGGTCAGTTAATTAATGGAGTTTTAGCTCAGGTCTGACTTACAAGGGGTCTAGTGGGTCCTGTGGTCATTTCCTCAGGGCCAGAATGCATAATTGGCATAGACATACTTAGCAGCTGGCAGAATCCCCACATTTGCTCCCTGACTGGTAGGGTGAGGGCTATTAGGGTAGAAAAGGCCAAATGGAAGCCATTAGAGTTGCCTCTACCTAGGAAAATAGTAAATGAAAAACAATATTGGATCCCTTGAGGGACTGTGGAGATTAGCACCACCATCAAGGATGTGAAAGATGCAGGGGTGGTGATTCCCACCACAGCCCCATTCAATTATCCCATTTGGACTGTGCAGAAGACAGATGGATCTTGCAGAATGACAGTGGATTACTGTAAGCTTAACCAAGTAGTGACTCCAATTGCAGCTGTTGTAACAGGTGTGGTTTCATTGCTTGAGAAAACTAATACAACTCCTGGTACCTGGTATGCAGCCATTGACTTGGCAAATGCCTTTTTCTCCATTCCTGTCCATAAGGCCCACCAGAAGCAATTTGCCTTCAGCTGGCAAAGCCAGCAATATACCTTTACTGTCCTACCTCAGGGATATATCAACTCTATGACTTTGTGTCATAATCTTATTCTGAGAGACCTTGATCACTTTTTGCTTCTGCAAAATATCACACTGGTCCATTACATTGATGACATTATGCTGATTGGATCCAGTGAGCAAGAAGTAGCAAACACACCGGACTTATTGGTGAGACATCTGTGTGCCAGAGGATGGGAAAAAAATCTGACTAAAATTCAGGGACCTTGTACCTCAGAAAAATTTCTAGGTGTCCAGTGGTGTGGGACTTGTCAAGATATTACTTCTAAGGTGAGGGATAAGCTGCTGCATTTGACCCCTCCTATGGCCAAGAGGCACAATGCCTAGTGGGCCTATTTGGATTTTGGAGGCAATACATTCCTCATCTGGGTGTGTTATTCTGGCCAATTTATCAAGTGATCCTAAAGGCTGCCAGTTTTGAATGGGGTCCAGAACAGGAGAAGGCTCAGCAACAGGTCCAGGCTGTTGTGAAAACTGCTCAGTCACTCGGGCCACATGACCCAGCAGATCCAACTGCACTTGAGGTATCAGTGGCAGTTGGGGATGCTGTTTGGAGCCTTTCACAGGTCCCCATAGGTAAATCACAGTGGAGGCCTCTAGGATTTTGGAGTAAGGCCCTGCCATCATCTGCAGATAAGTACTCTCTTTTTGAGAGACAGTTCTTGGCCTCTTACTGGGCTTTGGTGGAAACTAAATGTTTGACTATGGGTCATCAAGTCACCACACGACCTGAACTGCCCATCATGACTGGGCATTTTCTGACCCATCTAGCCATAAAGTGTGTTGTGCACAGTAGAATTCCATCATCAAATGGAAGTGGTATACACGTGATGGGTCTCGAGCAGATCCTGAAGGCACAAGTAAGTTACATGAGAAAGTGGCTCAAATGCCCATTGTCTTCACTCCTGCTACTGAAAGAAATAAAGACACAGAGACAAAGTATATAGAGAGAAAGGCGGGGCCCAGGGGACCAGTGCTGTGCTTACAGAGGACCCACGCTGGCACCGGTCTCTGAGTTCCCTCGGTATTTGTTGCTCAGAAGATGAGGGAGTGAATCAGCAGTAAGACATACAGATGCCCGGAGATGTTCCATTTGCCCAGGGATGGGTGGGAGACAGATGTTTTTCTTTTGCTGAGATTTAGGAGAATGGTACTAACCTTCAACCACAAGCAGGCTTTAAGCATTTCCCTAACAAAGCACATTCCTTACAGCCCAAAATCCTTTAAACCTGAATTACCACAGCGATGTCTCTAGCAAGGACAAGATTGGGGGTAGAGTCACAGATTAACAACATCTCAACTTCCTGAGCCCAGTACAAACACGTCCTACCATATATCTCTCAACTTCCCAGTACAAACACATTTCTCAACTCAGAGACTACAATATATCTCAACTTTAGAAAAACACCACCTGGAAAATCCCCGATAAGGACATAGCCGTTTGTGGTTTTACTGAAAGCACAGGAACCAATAGAAAACTGTTAAATGTATAACTTAAAATGTTAACCAATTGTAATGCTGTAACCTAGAGAAATCCCTTGTTCCTCTGTAACCTTACAAGTCCTGTTTACATCGGGCTATAAAAAGCGAGTGCACGCATTGTTCGGGGCCCTCTTGTAAGCTGTGAAGCGGAGGGACCAAGTTTGAACTTGCAGTAAAGATCCTTGCCACTTGGCTTTGACTCTGGACTCTGGTGGTCTTCTTTGGGGAATAAACGGTCTGGGCATAACACTATCCTACCTTCTATCTACCAGCCTGCAATGCAAGCCTCATGGGGAGTGGCCTATGATTGGTTGATAGAGGGAGAGAAGGCTAGGGCCTGGTTCACAGATGTTTCTGCACGATAGGCAGGCACCACCCAAAAGTGGACAGCTGCAGCATTACAGCCCCTTTCTAAGACATTCCTGAAGGACAGCAGTGAAGGGAAATCTTCCCAGTGGGCAGAACTTCAAGCAGTGCACCTGACTGTGCACTCTGCATGGAAGGAGAAATGGCCAGATGTGTGACTATATACTGATTGATGGGCTGTAGCCAATGGTTTGGTTGGATGGTCAGTGACTTGGAAGAAACATGATTGGAAAATTGGTGACAAATAATTTTAGGGAAGAGGTATGTGGATGGACTGCTCTGAATGGTCAAAAACTGTGAAGATATTTGTATCTCATGTGAGTGCTCACCAATGGGTGACCTCAGCAGAGGAGGATTTTAATAATTTAGTGGATAAGATGACCCGTTCTGTGGACACCACTCAGCCTCTTTCCCCAGCCACCCCTGTCATCATCCAATGGGCCCATGAACAAAGTAGCCATGGTAAAAGGGATGGAAGTTACACATGGGCTCAGCAACATGGACTTTCACTCACCAAGGCTGACCTGACTACAACCACTGCTGAGTTCCCAATTTGCCAGCAGCAGAGACCAACACTGAGCCCTCAATATGGCACCATTCCTTGGGGTGATCAGTTAGCTACCTGGTGCCAGGTTGATTATATTGGACCGCTTCCATCAAGGAAAGGGCAGAAGTTTGTCCTCACTGGAATAGACACTTACTCTGGATATGGATTTGCTTATCATGCACACAATGCTTCTGCCAAGACTACCATCCATGGACTCACGGAATGCCTTATCCACCATCATGGTATTCCACATAGCATTGCTTCTGATGAAGGTGGTCACTTTATGGCTAAATAAGTGCGGCAGTGGGCTCATGCTCACGAAATTCACTGGTCTTACCATGCTCCCCATCATCCTGAAATAGCTGGATTGATAGAATGGTGGAACGGCCTTTCAAATGCACAATTACAATGCCAACTAGGTGACAATACTTTGTAGGGCTAGGGGAAAGTTCTCCAGAAGACCATGTATGCTCTGATTCAGTGTCCAATATATGGTCCTGTTTCTCCCATAGCCAGGAATCACAGGTCCAGGAATCAAGGGGTGGCAGTGGCATCCCTTGTGGCACCACTCACCATCACCCTTACTGAACCTCTAGTAAAATTTTTGCATCCTGTTCCCTCCACATTATGTTCTGCTAGGGTAGAGGTCTTAGCTCCAGAGGGAGGAATACTGCCACCAGAAGACACAACAACGATTCCATTAAACTGGAAGTTAAGATTGCCACCTGGACACTTTGAGCTCCTCCTACCTTTAAATCAACAGGCTAAGAAGGGAGTTACAGTGTTGGCTGGGGTGGTTGACCCAGAAAATCAAGATGAAATCAGTCTACTAATCCACAACAGGGGTAAGGAAGAGTATGCATGGAATACAGGAGATCCATTAGTGTGTCTCTTACTATTACCATGCCCAGTGATTAAGGTCAAAGGGAAACTACTACAGCCCAATCCAGGCAGGACTACAAATGGCCCAGACCCTTCAGGAATGAGGCTTGGGTTACTCTACCAGAAAAAAATCCGTGACCTGCTGAGGTGCTTGCTGAAGGCAAAGGGAATACAGAATGGGTAGTAGAAGAAGGTAGTCATCAATACCAACTACAATCACGTGACCAGCTGCATAAACAAGGATGGTAGTTGTCATGAGTATTTCCTCCTTCTTTTATTAAAAACATGTTCATGCATGTATGTACTTGTATTAAGAAAATATCTTCATTTTATTTCCTTTTTCCTTTATCATGTGACATAAGATTTATTGACTTCATAGCAGCATGTATTGTTAACTTTATATAATAGTATTTCAATTGGGGACTGGTACATTTCCAGTTGTGCAAAGGATAGCTGTATTATGTTAGGCATAATTATGACTTTATTATTATCTTTATTTGAAGTTTATGTATGGTCTCAGGATATATGTATGGGTTCAAGTCGACAAGGGGTGGACTTGTGATGGTTAATACTGAGTGTCAACTTGATTGGATTGAAGGATGCAAAGTATTGATCTTGGGTGGGTCTGAGAGGGTGTGGCCAAGGAAGATTAGCATTTGAATCTGGGTTGAGAAAGGCAAATCCACCCTTAATCTTGGTGGGCACCATCTCATCAGCTGCCAGCACAGCTAGAATGTAAAGCAGGCAGAAAAACGTGAAAAGTCTAGACTGGCTTAGCCTCCCAGACTACATGTATTTCCTGTGATGGATGCTTCCTGCCCTTGAACACTAGATTCCAAGTTCTTCTGTTTTGGGACTCAGACAGGCTTTCCTTGCTCTTCAGCTTGCAGAGAGCCTATTGTGGGACTTTGTAATTTTGTGAGTTAATACTTAATAAACTCCCCTTTATTTATATATATCTGTCCCATTAGTTCTGTCCCTTTAGAGAACTCTAACACACCAAATAACTTAATTCAGGATTTTCTTTCACTTTCCTTCTCTGAGAATTTCACCAACCAAAAGTGCTTTGTTATGCAAATATGAGTACACTTTTTCCAACTACACACTAACCCCTGTACAGAGTGCCATATCCTATCTCTTGAGAATCAACAAGATTCAGAACCTGTGGACCTTCAACCCCTAGGAGAGACCATGAGATCATGGTAAGTGGTCCTAGAATATGAGCACAAATAATTGTCTGTAGAATAAGTCAATATATAACCTGTGTATAACTATTTTTCAAATGTATGGCAAAGTGTATGTGACATAACAAATATGCATGTATAATGCTTATAATAACTTATACAATCTTAATCTATTAGAAGCATAATATAAAATGTTTTGGGGATGTACAGCATTTAAATTTATCTCTAAAATGCTACTGCCCTTGATCTTAACCAAGAAGCTGAGAAGTAGTTATTATTTTAAAATGGTACTCAACTCAGTACATATCACATATTGTGAGGGGGATGTTAAAATGCCTTTTGTAACTCAGTGATTTTGACCCACTTGACTAACTTACTCATTTGAGTATTACTTCTGTACTATCTAGGATCATCTATTTTATTGGTGGAATCAAAATTGTAGAGGGGTAGATGGGGCTTAGAAGACTGCCTAATCCAACAATAATTTCTCAAGTATATTTTGGTTTAGCTGAGTAACTAAAAGTATTTTATCATAAGAAAATGTTGGTGGGTTATTGATCATCAAGAAGATGTTGCCAATCCATCATTAACCTAGATTATAATTATAGGTAACTTAACTACCATCTATAGCTACAATGTTGGTTTGAAAGGGACCAAGACAGCAGGGACCAGGGCTGCAAAACAACTCCTGAACTAACTTAGGCAAACAATTCCAGGAATCTAGAAAGCAGAACAGACCGGGTGAGCAGACCGGGAAAACAAGCCCTACCCCTAACCCTAACCCTTACCCTGCAAGCCCCTGATAAACGTCATCAGTGTTTCAAAATGTAAC
>NC_045435.1:111501293-111519783 GCF_002776525.5 Piliocolobus tephrosceles
TACCCTGCAAGCCCCTGATAAACGTCATCAGTGTTTCAAAATGTAACCAAAATACCAGAAATGGCGGGAACCGATCATAATCAGCCAAATCACCTTGTTCAAATGTCAGCCAATCCTAAGTCTGATGTGTACAAAATCCCCTATGACTCTACCTGTTTACCCCTGACTATAAAAATGCTGTCTGGAGCCCAGTTAAGGAACTTTCCCGCTCGTCTCATGACTAGTGAGGAAGTTCCAGGTTCGAACCTGTAATAAAGATCCTTGCCGCTTGGCTTTGACTCCGGACTCTGGTGGTCTTCTCTGGGGAATAAGTGGTCTGGGCATAACACGTTGAAGGGCCTCATCAGCTACGATGGCAGGTAAATATGCCACACTGAAAACTGGCTAATGCAGTCTTCAAGACAATGTAAAAGCAAAGCTCTAACCATGATTTCACTTGAGGGCAAATACCAATCCAAACCCAAATTTCCTCCCACCTCAATTAGTTGTGGCAGGTCCCTTTTCTTCCTCAGATTAGCAGATTCCTCAAGATCTTCTCTTCCTGGGTGCTCAGATAACAAGCCCTCAGGCTCCATTCATTTTAAGGCTCTTACTGCCAATCATTTCAAAGAAAAGGAAACAGCACAAGGAGAGTGACAAAAATTGGTGGAAAGAAAGACAAATCTTTAGAAATGGACTTGTGATCTCAAGCCTGGAGTGTAACTCCATTTTTTTTATGCTAATAAAAAAACTCAGGAGGGTTTTAGCTAAATGCTTTAATTTCTGAAAGTGGATTCACCCAAACACTACCTAAAAGTGAAAGTAATGCTCTTGGTTTTCCCTGGAAGAAAGGTCCCCATCTCTGCTGGTGGACCCCTGGAATAAATTAAAACAGAACAACAGTGGGTTTTTGTTTGTCGGTTGGTTTTTAGGTCTTTTTGGAAGATCTATTTCATTAAACCTCTGCCTA
Source organism: Piliocolobus tephrosceles (assembly GCF_002776525.5). NCBI lineage: Eukaryota > Metazoa > Chordata > Mammalia > Primates > Cercopithecidae > Piliocolobus > Piliocolobus tephrosceles. The sequence goes on from NC_045435.1 coordinate 111,502,243, forward strand.
GAGAAATGACTCCCACCCCCCCCCACCTCTGGCCAGTTTCTTAACAAATCTCCCATTTTAATACACTTTATATTTGTCTGCTTAGATAACCTGAAATAACAATAAATACTTAAACACACTTTGACCTACAGATACTATAGAAATAAAAAAAATAATTAACAAAGAATAAGATGTTTCATTTCATTTAAATTTTGGCTCTCATTTTAAGCAAAATCTAAATGACTTAATCTGTGCAAATTTTCCAACTATTTTTGGAATGCGTAAAATGCTTAAAGAGCAAGGATAGGGAGTAATGACTGCAAATTCCTCCTTCCAACTATTTAACTGTAAAATAAAGGTCAGTTCTAGCTAACATCTATACATACACCCAAAGATATTCTAAAGCACAGCTATACCAATGCAAGTTAATAAGGATAATATGTATCTTTTTCATAAACTGAAGCTTACTATAAAATGCATGACTTGTTCTAATGTTATTTTTTCCTCTGTGCTAACACTAGTTGCTACTGCAAAAACAGCAGTTAAGTAGTTCCAAGATTAGCATTTGACAAGACTGCCCTCATTTTCAAAAAGGCTGATACTTTACATTTTAAAGACACTGGTTGTGAATTTTAGATTATTCTTTTCAAAGGCTCCAGGCATTCCTGTTCTGTATCACACAGTTCTGATAAATATTAAAATCTACCAGGGCTCTTGGAAGCACTTTCCCTACAGAACTTGGCTCAGGGTTGGCTTTTATATCCTTTAGAGAAAGACTAATGCTAAAACGTTACTTTTTGGAAAAATAATCATGACTAACAATGACCAGGTCATTGCCATAGAAGCACATTATTATATATATGACATATTCACATATATTATATATTTATTATATGTGAATATATAATCATTATGAATATATAATCATTTAAATACCACATTGTAAAAAGAAACTTTGTAATATATGACATCTTTTTAATTAGGCATTCCATAGTCAAACGTTATAGGAAAACATTTATTTAATCCCACCCCTTGAGGATTGCTCATTAGCACAAATAAAGGCACAAAGAAAGTCCATCAATTTTTGAAAAACTCACTCAACTTTGACTAATTCTGTTTTCCTCAAATGCATTTGACCAAAAAAAAAAAAAAAAAAAAAAAAAAAAAAAAAAAAAAAAAAAAAAAATCATTTTCCAAAATAATTATTGAGGAATAAAGCTTTAGAAAACTAGATTTGAGAAAGCCTAAAACCTTTTTAGTTTTAAATGCTTTGTTCGTTAAATGTGTACTCATTAATAAGTTATAAAACTTTACATTAATTCCCATTCACATTAGATGTGTCCACAGCAGGCTAGACTCAGAGAACGAATAAGTAAATTGGCAGTGAGTGGAGAAATGGGATAGGGTAGAGGAAGAAAACATAGAATAATAAAATACTTAGGTTTTACCCAGGTTAATTTTGAGTATTGTCCTGCTTACCTTTATTAAAATGATCTGGATTAGTTTCTTTATTAAGTGGGCAGATTACATATAAATATAACTAAGGTGATAAACAGAAGTGTTAAAAAATGAAAAATTAGATAACATATTAAAAACCAGAAGAAATTTGAAAAGCAATAAGAAGTTTCCAGAATCTATCAAGCTATTATCTATATACATTTATATGTCTATAGCTATCTAGCAATACACATATATCACTTTATATCTTAAATAATTTTTAAATTAAAAAGTAGAGATTGTTCAGTTACATGCACCCTTCTCTGTCAATCACCACCTGCCCAATTTGATCATGCCTTCTTTTTGCTGACATATACAAGTTTAAAGCATGTTCCTGTTATAAGGTTAATATACTTCTCTATCATTATTAGTTTATGTAGCTATGCCACTTGGTAACACATATGTAGTTATCTTCCTTTTAATATGATAGTTACATGTAGCTATCTTACTTGTTAACATGTTTGTTAACAATATATCTTGATTGTTAACAAGCTATCTCTCTTGTTAACATATTGAGAAAAATACTTTATTTTATTCACAATTATATCTTCAGTGTCTGCTAGCACAATAAGTATTAAAAATTTTTGGCAGAATAAAAGGAATATACTAATGACTGTAACCATAGAAGAAAAAAAAATGATTGGAAGATGTATAGCCTATAATTTAAAGAGAAAGAGCAATATGAAATAGTGTTGATATTTACAGAATTAAGTGGTATAAACTATATAAGGAAGAGAAATCATGTACTACTTAGATGTTAGCATTTGTGTTAAGTCTTATGAGCCACAGGATTTTATTTTTACCTCATCTCCCCAAATGTAGATTATATTAAAAGTTAGTTATGATAAAAGTAAATAAAAAATTACAAGTTAGAAAGAAAAGACTTGAAAAAAATTAAAGCCAGAATAAGACCATTATTCAAATATCTTATAATGTTATTACTAATGTCACTGTTTAGAAACCTTGCTCTAGATAATCTAATATTCTGCCCAAAATTAATACACTATTCAGAGGATTAGATGATGGTTCTCAAGTTGAATTCACATCTTCCTAAAGACCAAAAAAAAAAGAGGTGAGATCAATTCTACTTCAAATTATCCTGAAGACATACCAGAGTTGATCTTCCTAAAATCATAGATTTTCCTAAGAAAACCTGTAGGTATATAAGACAAAGCCTGTGTGGGATGCACCATTCCCAGTACCACAACACATAAAATCATTTTCCAGAGAAAGACTTTTGAAACATGCCTTGAAATCAGGTGACAGCATCATGCTAGCAAACAAGAAGTGTAATAAATCAGAGACAAACTAAAATAATATAGTTCAACTATTTTGCATTTAGATATGAGTTCAAAATTTCTTTTCAAAGAATCAATATGCCAGTATGTTCAATTCTTTGCTTTCTACTTTTAAACTTAACTTGATTGTAAAGCAACCTTTTTCAATTACCTGCTCCACCCTGACTCATTCCGATTACCTGCTCTACCCTGACTCATTCCGATTACCTGCTCCACCCTGACTTATTCCAATTACCTGCTCTGTCATAACCATTTATCCTGCCAAACTACTCACCCCATCACTCTCTTTAAATTAGCCAAAGAGAATTAGTTTTGCCTGTGTGGTCTAACCCTGGCCAAAAAGGGAAGGACACAGCATCAGGGGCCATGTGTGTCAGCGATAAGAACCCCTTTCCCTCCCTTATCCAAATGTATGCTCATCATTGCTCCATTGCTTCCATTCTAGAGAAGTAACTTGCCTTGCTGAGAATTAAAAAGAAAATTTTATATTCAAGTGCTATTTCTTAGTGGCACCAAAACTTTATTTATAATCTGTTTATGTGTCTTAATTTTGGGTGGAAAGGTGCAGAATATTAGATTAGAGCAAGTTTTCTAAATAGTGCATTAATTTTGGGTATAAAGGGGCAGAATATTAGATTATCTAGAGCAAGGTTTCTAAACAGTGACATTAGTAATGACATTATAAAGGAGATTAATTTTTGTTGTGGAAGACTGTCTGATACATTTTAGAATATTTAGCAGCATTTCTGTGCTCTATCCATCAGATGCCAGTAACAACTTCCCCTCCTCAGTTCTAACAACTCTGGACTCTCCAGTTATTACAATTAAATAAAATTGACAAACATTTCCAGGGGGCAACATCAACCCTATTTGATAACTATGTCCCTAGAAAATTAGTTTTCACTACTTGGTAGAACCACTAATTCCATTAAGAAAAACTATGGATTCTTTAACCAGAAAATCCCCCATATGTAGACAAAAAATGTACATGTAATTTTCAGGGCTCATGGATTCACTGTGTATCCAGGTTAAGAACCTCATTTAAAGGAATGGTAGTGTTTGGACAAACGGAGGCAAGATGGTGCACTTCCGGGTTCTTCATCCCCCCTCCCAACTCTTCCCGCGCTCGCGAAAATGCAGCTGGCGACCTGGGAAGGTGCAGACCAACTGGGCATGCGCCAGGTGACGTCAATCTGAAGAGACCAAGATTTACCTGGTCGCACCTGCGGAACGCCCCTGACACGCCCATGCCCCACCTATTGCCCTCCCACTCCTAGAAAAGCCGCTCTCCGCCATTGAGCCAGGCGGACTTCTCAGCTTCCCAGTCCTGTCGGGATGTGGGAACTCCATCGGAGAGCTTGGGGGAGGGGAACTCTGCCGGCCTTCTTTGCCGGAGGCGGACAGACTTCTTCTCCACACCTTAGGTTGCTAAAATAAACTTGCAGTTTTGCGCCTACCCTTTGCCTAGTCGCTGGTTCTTTTGCGCGTGCTGGGCTGGTCTTAGAAAAACAAGACAGGTAGCTTATGTGTCTTCCAGGATAACTTTCATAAATGTTTATTTCTTGCAATTGAATCTTATATACAATTGGGTGATTTTAAGGGATATGTAGAGAAATTGAATATTGTCGATGGAAATAACCAAAATGAGAGAAAAGACTCCTCAACTACAGTTTACCAAAAGTAATTTCCATAATCAAAATCAAAATAACTCAGATTACTTTTCTGTGGAGAAAGCAGGCATGTTTTAAATTAAAATTAGAGGTTGTGTACTAAATGTGTACTGAGGAGACAATATCAGAAGTGAGATCAAGTATGAGAAAAAGTATTTAACAAAGGCTGTCAGGCCTCTGAGCCAAAGCCAAGCCATCGCATCCCCTGTGACTTGCACATATACACCCAGATGGCCTGAAGTAACTGAAGAATCACAAAAGAAGTGCAAATGCCCTGCCTCGCCTTAACTGATGACATTCCACCACAAAAGAAGTGAAAATGGCCGGTCCTTGCCTTAAGCGATGATACTATCTTGTGAAATTCTTTTTCCTGGCTCATCCTGGCTCAAAAAGCTCCCCCACTGAGCACCCTGTGACTCCCACTCCTGCCCGCCGGAGAACAACCCTGCTTTGACTGTAATTTTCCTTTACCTACCCAAATCCTATAAAATGGCCCCACCCTTATCTCCCTTCCCTGACTCCTTTCAGACTCAGCCCGCCTGCACCCAGGTGATTAAAAAGCTTTATTGCTCACACAAAGCCTGTTTGGTGGTCTCTTCACACGGACATGCATGACAAAGCCCGTTGTAGTTAAATTTGTTGCTTTTACATGACTAGCAACTTTCAACTATATCTTACTTAGAGCAGACCACATTTTATTTGAGAACTTATATCTCACCTCCTATTCTGATCACTGAGATGTAACTAGTCTGACCCACCTTTTATTTTCACTGAAAAGCACACTAACCCAGAGCATGCCATTTCAGCACACGCCATTCTACTGCTCCAGATATGGGACATGACCTCAGTGGGGCCTTAATAAGTCAACCCAGGCAATTGAAACTTTTTGTCCTATTGTATGTGCTAAGCCTGAAGCTGCTGATGTTCATATATCAGGAGCACTCAACAAATTTTTTAATATTTTCTATGTACCAGTCAATATTAAAACAACTAATGAGCTTACATTATAGTGAAGAATAGTAAATCAATATATATGTAAAATAAATATAATTTTAAATAATATGCTTAGAAGAGAATAAAGCAAAGACCTAGGGATGTTTCTCTCCAAATTATTGAGATTTTAGTTTAAAATATTTGATTATTCGATCAACTGTTTTATTTTTATAGCTAATATGAAAATTAAATACAATCTTTATAGCACTCACTAAAGGAAAATAATATGGGAAAGACATTTTTAAATAATGACTTGGTTTCTTAGTTAGAAAGCTGAAAAATGTTGATTATTGTTTTTCTTACTAATAGTATCCTGAGAATTTTCCTATTTAATAAAAATCTATCATCAAGAATTTTCTTCCATATTCATTTCCTAGGGCTGATGTGATAAAGCACCACAAACTGCACAGCTTAAAACAATAGATATTCATTGTCTCAGGCTCTGAATTCCAACATTTCTCTTTGAAAGCTCTAGGCAAGAATCTTTCCTTGCCTCTTTTTAGCTTGTGGATGCCTGCAATCCTTGGCACTTCTTAGCTTGTAGAAGCATCACTCTAATCTCTGCCCCTCTCTTCACATGGCCTTCTCCGTGTGCGTCTCTGTGTCTAAAATTTCTCTAACTACCAGGACATTAGTTATTGGATTAGGGCCCACCCTAATTCAGTATGACCTCATTTTCACTTGATTACACCTGCAAAGAATTTATTTCCAGATAAAGTAACATCCCTCAGTACTGGGAGTTAGGACTTGAACATATCTTTCTGGGGAACACAATTCAACCCAAAGCACCTTCTATAGATACTTAACCACTTAGCATCAAAAGCAAAATATTGTGCTTACTCACTGGAAAAAAAAAAAAAAAAAAAAAAAAAAAAAAAAAAATTAAATTTACAAACTTAAAAAAAAAAAAAAAAAAAAAAAAAAGTAGAACGAATTAAATTATATATATTTTGAACAACAAAAATCCATTTATTTTGAGAACTGTAGAAATATACAAATTAATATTAACTACAAGATTCATTCCAAAGAGAGTAACATTTATTTTATCTCAAGTTAAAATAGTATTATTTTATTCAGATTATAAGAAATCATATTCACTTTAAATATTCAGAAAATTATAAAAAAGGGAAAAATGTATACTCCCTTGAGATAAATAAAATTTCTGTAGATATTTTATCATACTAGATATATTAGCTTTTAATTTATAACATTTCCAGATTTGTGCATTGTCAATATTATGAAACTGATACGTTTAGATTTGTTGGAAGCATTCTAATCTAAATCTGTATTCTCTAGGGCTGAAGGGAGACAATATTAAATTTTTATATGACAGACAATCATCTCTCGCTCTCAAATTGCCAACAGATCATGAAATTTTAGATTCTAACCCTTGATTCTCATTTTACTCATAAAAGTAGGCCTTTATTTTCTTCTTCTTTTTTGGAAATCTATAAATGGGAGAGGATTTTTCACTCTTCTTGGCCAGTCAACAAGCACTCTTTTCTAATGTTCTCCATTGGTCCTCGTTACATCTACTTATATTAAAGAATACATCTAATCCCTTTGACATATGTGAGGGAGGCTTTCTTATCCAAACTAGGTTCTTACTCTAGGCTTGACAGACCAATTACTTCAATTATATTTCATATCCTGCAATTTCAGATGCATTCACTATTTTACTCACTTTCTTCTGGTATATGGCCTTCTTAAATAGCATTCTTTAGAATTTATGCAAATACTCCACAGGTGGTATAATAAGAATAGTGAAAGATAGGGTGACTACTATCCCTATTCCTTTCTATAAAGTTTATTAATGCAATTTAAAGTTAGCCTATTAACAGTTATGTAACACTGTCATTTCATATTTAGCTTGTTGCCAAATAAAATCTCTAGAGTTTTCCACATGTGTTGTTACTAAGACATGTCGCCCCTAATTATCTATTATAATAGAAACTATAGCATTAGCAAGAATAATTAAAACCCATAGATAATTCTCCAATTACATCTTATTCATTTACCTAACACTCTTTCTAACACTAAGCCTCTACAGAATCACTAAAAAGTATAAAAATAGATTGATTTGAAATTTGATGTCAATAATTGCATATCCTAGTGAAATGGTCAAAACTTGTAAAGTTTCAAAGATAATAGAAAAGATATGAATGCAATGTGGATAATTGTACTGATAATAACCAAAAACATTGCATTTCAATATTTTATACTTCTAGTATTTTAAAGTATACACAGGAGTTTTCTTTTATAGTAGTCTAGTAATACACTTCATCTTTCATTTTGGTGAATAGGAATTAAATGGATTCAATTCTATTTGTCATGGTAACCATTTGGATTTCATCATCATGATTAACATATAAGTCAGATCATTTATCTTTTAATGGACATCTCCATGTTTCTATTTACTAACTCAGTAAATATATATTGAATGTTTTATGTGTTTCAAGTCTGTCTCTATTTTGCAAACTGACATATTTCTCTGTGTATTTGTGTGCATACATTTATGTGTATATGCTATGGTTTCAATGACCCTTCCAAAACCCATGTTGAAACTATTGGGACTCATAAAACAGCATCCTAAAATGAAGACCTCAGTGGCAGCCTCAGAAGCAAAAGTTTTTCTCCACCCTCCTGCGCTCCTGTCTCAGTGCCCTTCTCCCCTGAGGGGAGCAACTAGAATCTCTCTTCCCCAAAATGTGTAATAGAAACCAGATCCCCTTTTCTAAAAGTCAGACATAAAACCTAAATATATCATTCTAATTTTCCCTCTGCTTTTCTAAGTTGGCATAAAGAAAATTGGCCATAAAGAAAATCTGACCTACTTGGTTTGTCTGTAGGTTATAAGAGACCCATTCCAGAGGAGTCCCTGCCCTACAACCCAGAAGGAAGGAATACATGCCCAGAGAGGCCAAGAAGAATCTATACAGAGAGGCCATACAGGGTTCCCCAATCAGGCTATTAACATTAGATCACAGTCATTTTGTTCAATCATATTTCCACAAAGCTATCAATGCTTTGTTGAACCTAAGCATAAATGTGAATAATTACCCCTGTATCTTTGGGTCTTTATTCTGAAGGCTCCTATGTATACATATTAAAACAATTTGTATGCCTTTTTTCCTATGAATCTGCCTTTTGTAAGTTGATTTTTTGATCTACAAAACTGAATCCCCAATGTGGTAGTATTGAGAGGTAGGACCTTTAAGAGGTGATTAGTTCATGAAGGTTCCGCCCTCATGAATGGATCAATCCATTCATGGGTTAATAGATGAATAGGTTATCATGGCAGTGGAACTGGCGGCTTTATAAAAAGAGGAAGTGAGACCTGAACTAGCATGTCTGTCTCCCCACCATGTGATGACCTGTACCACCTCGGGACTTGGAGAGTCCCCATCAGCAAGAAGGAGCTTACCAGATGGGGCCTTATGAGCTTGGACTTCTCAGCCTCCAGCACTGTAAGCAATTAATTTCCTTTTAAATAAATTAACCAGTTTCATATATTCTAAGTAACAAAAGACTTTGGGAGGCCGAGACGGGCGGATCACAAAGTCAGGAGATCGAGACCATCCTGGCTATCACGGTGAAACCCCGTCTCTACTAAAAAATACAAAAAACTAGCCGGGCGAGGTGGCGGGCGCCTGTAGTCCCAGCTACTCGGGAAGCTGAGGCGGGAGAATGGTATAAACCGGGGAGGCAGAGCTTGCAGTGAGCCGAGATCTGGCCACTGCACTCCAGCCTAGGCGACAGAGCGAGACTTCGTCTCAAAAAAAAAAAAAAAAAAAAAAGTAACAAAAGATGGACTAAGACAGTATGTATACATATTTGTGTGGCCACTCTGAATGACATGCAGTAAGAGAAAGAAGACGTAAAGAATTACGGGTGCTCTTCCTGCTTATGATCTGCTTTATGGGAACGAGAGACCATCTGGTTTAATTGTTTGAAAATTTAGGAAAGAGGATGAAACTCATGAATGCAGTTCTTACTGATACAGGAGTTAAGAAGAAATTATTTAGGCAGATACTGAGTGTAAGGAAGTCCTCTGAAGATTTTCCTTTTAATGAAAGGCAGCCCCAAATTATTTTATTTTCTAACAAAGAGCAGCCTGTAAAATCGAGCTGCAAACATAGACGAGCAAGCTAGAAACTTGCATGGGTGAATGCTGGTAGTTGTGCCACTAAGAAAAGGCTACCTAGGACTAGGCATGTTCAAAATGGAAGCTCCATATTCTTTTCTCCTTTCCAGTCATGCGTACAGTTAGAAGCAGACAACATGGCACTGACCAAGTGGAAAGTCCATTTCCATAATAAGATTAGGGTGGGGTGGCCAGTCTTCACCCACGCATTATGTAAATATCATACCTGGTTCAACCAATCTGCCAGCCCTATGTAAATCAGACACTGCCTCCTCAAGCCTGTCTATAAAATCCAGTGCACTTCGCCATGGGCTTGAATTCCCATTTGGGTGCCCTTCTCTCTCTCAAGAGAGAGAGTTGTTTTCCTTTATCTTTCTTTTTCCTTTGGAGACTCTACTCCTAAACTCACTCCTTGTGTGTGTCCATGCCCTTAATCTACTTGGCATGGGACGATGAACCTCAAGTATTTACCACAGACAACAATGCCGCTTCACTACCTGTTTTGTTGTCAATTCTAATTGTAGGCTAGTAACTGGTTTTCGATATTAATGAAATAATTGTATTAACCTTTAAATTTAAAATTTGAGAAAGTAGGAAATTTGCCATGGAATGTATTTATATGAAGCATTGGTATGTGTCAAAAATTTAGTTTTAATTCTGTAATATTCTTGTGTGATATCAGAAATATATAAGAAAAAATCTTTTCTAAATTGATATGAATAAAGAAAAAAGTATTTTGGCTCTTTATTTAGCCCTTGTTGCACAATAAGGACCATTGAAAGATAACTAATGCATGATGTCATGAAAAATAATTATTCATTTAAAGTCATAGTTGGACATCATCCTTTTACGAAACTGTAAAAGCCACTATGAAATGTTTGTCCACCTACTGATAAATTGGAGCAGATATGAGCCATTATAAGTCTTATGAAGATTATGTATTTAGGAGTAGAATCTTTGGAAGAAACATAAAGGGCATAGATTGGGATACAATATCATCAACCCATGTGTTAAAATAGCTAAAGATCGAATTGTTATTAAAAACAGTACTACATGGGCAGGGCACAGTGATTCACACCTGTAATCCCAGCACTTTGGGTGACTGAGGTGGGCGGATCACGAGGTCAGGAGATCAGACCACCCTGGCTAACATGGTGAAACCCTGCCTCTACTAAAAAATACAAAAAATTAGCCGGGCATGGTGGCAGAAGCCTGTAGTCCCAGCTACTCAGGAGGCTGAGACAGGAGAATCACTTGAACCAGAAAGGTGGAGGTTGCAGTGAGCCAAGATCATGCCACTGTACTCCAGCCTGTGTGACAGAGCAAGACTCTGTATAAAAGAAAACAAAACAAACAAACAAAAATACTACTACATAAACACAAATTAAAGATTATTTTATTGTTCTTGAAGAATCTTTAGAAAGATAAATAGATGTAGATACAGGCACATAAAAATTAGCTAGACAATTGTATCATCTCCAAAAGTGGCACATATAAGGTGTGCAAGGCTGGTACTTCATGTTAAACTTACAGAGATGGTAAGAAAATTACTTAAAAACAACTCAGAGTTAACAGAAGTGATCCTAACAAGCAGATGTCCAGATTTTGGAGGGAAGTTCATTAAAAGAAAATATTGAGTCCTCTTACGGCTGTATTTGAGATCATTAAGACTGAATAATATTTCAGAATATACAGAGAATGAATTGAGTAAAGTGATCGCAATTTAGAGCCATCCATAGTTCAAAGTGTGTCCATTTCCAAAATAAAAAGATATTCCTCAAGATATTTTTTCTTTCTTCAAACTGGCATTCAAAACAATAATTGGCAAATAAGTTGTTTTCCTTCATTATTTGAAGATTTCAGGTTCATGGCTAAAATCTTAGAAAGAGGATTTGATTATTGAATCCCAGACCTTTAAATTAGGAAAGTCTCAACTAACAGTGCACATTTGGATCACACTGGTACCATGAAGTAGTTTGCATAGCTTATCACAAACACTTATCTCACACATATCGATACATTTAAGCACTAAAGCTTGATGTCAACTCTTCTCTACTCCTAAGACAACTTCTCCCTGCCTATGTAAGCAGGGTAAATGTCAGTTTCTCAGTCTGAAGAGATATGGGCCAATATTTAAACAAAAGATACATAATAGGGCTATCTCCTAGTCCTAGAGAACTTTCTGTTTGCTGGTGTTTCTTTACCCTCAACACTTATGCATGTTAGTGACAACAATCAGTGTTACAAATGGCCTCAGCAAATAGGACACATTCCATGCAGCTTTGAGACTTTGTTTCCTAACTGTCAAAGGGGCAAATGTATCACATGCTCAGTTTAGTCAATGGTAATTGCCAATGGGCATTATGAATAGTGTCTGTCATAAATGTTTTCCCTAAAGACTATACCTCTCCTTTATTTATTTTAAAATAAAACAGCTTTATTTTAAAAGGATTTTGATGTGAAAGATGTTCATTAGAGCTGCATTTTCCCCTGTAAAAATTGAAGCAACTAGACACATTCCTTCTTGCTCTCACACTTGGGTACAGGCATATGATATAGCCTTAGTGATCAGAGGTTCCCTCCTGGAACTATGTCTCATGAGAGAGGAAAAAAAATACAGAAACAACTGGGAAATCATTCACAGCAGCAATGAGAAGCTGTTGGAGAGTTCCAGGCTGTGTCAGTGCCAGTAATGTCCATCCAGCCAGGCTGTCCTAGTGGATTTGATTTGCTGGCTTATCTGATGCCCAACTTTCATTGGTTTGTGCCTAGTTTAGAGCTGGGTCCTCCAGCTTTCTAATAAGACTCTTTCAGCAGTTGTGTATTTATCTAGTATGCTTCCCACCCCCCCCCCCAAAAAAAAATTAGCTAGAATTCTCTTTTGTTGCTTGCAACTAACACCAACTGACACTACTCCTTCCAGTTCCTCAAATAAACATTGAGTTAATTTAGATACCAAATTGCTAAGATCAAGAATCATAAGATTCATCATCAAAACACCAGCCTCTAAATTGCCTTTCTTGGCTGCATTCTGAAGGCAGGATGGCAGTCTCTCAATGACTGTAGAGAAATGGCAAGAAGCAGAGGAGTCATGAGCAAGACTATTTGTTGAGGCCTCTACCAGCAGAAATCTCAGGCTCTCTTTGATACTAGCTATTTCTGTGTGACAGAATTTTCTTGCTTTAATTTATAGCCTATTTTTAATGGGACAAGTTGTTGTAACATTACTTTAGCTTCCTACAAATCCACAAAAAGAAAAAGTGAACTCACATGATCTGAAGAAAAGAAAACTGGTCAAATACTATGACACAGATTGAATCCTTTGATAGTTGTACAAGAGGTAGGCAAAGAAGTACTTGCATTTAAACAGATACATCTCCACAGGCCTAAATGGGATACACCTCAGAATTTCTTGGAGGTGGAGCTTAAGAATTTATATATATATAATAGCTCCATGGGTAATTCAGATATTCATCCCCAGTGAAGAGCCACTGTGCTATAGAGACTAGACACTCAGGCAGAGTCTGCTTAGAAAATATCAAAATGATATTTTGAAAAGCTTGATAACACTTTTTGTATAATTTTGTAACTGTATTGACTACCAGTGTACATCTTTCTTAAGCCCTTGGGATCCAAGACATCACACGCTGCTGTCTATTGTACTATGACATTGACATCCCTTAGATACCCACTGTGAATTATATTTCCCATTTTAGAAAAGGACAGAACTAATAAAAGATCTTTTACGTATAGTCTTTTACATATTTCATAAATGTAAAAGCTTGTTTTTTACATATAGTCATCAATTACGTTTTCCCTACCTTGGCTAAAATAGGTTGGATCGCTCCACAGTATTGTCTACCATGAACAGAATTAAACTATGCTTTATCAGAATATGCACATGATTGAATATGCTAATCTCTAGACTAGAAAATAATTTTCAGTAATAATGAAAACGTTCTTTTATGCCACTCTGCAGGGTAGTCACTGACACATGGTTTTTGAGCATGCAAAAAGTGGCTAGTATGACTGAGAAACTCAATTTCTCATTTTATTTAAATTTTATTAATTTAAATTTAAACTTTAAAATCCATGTATGCCTCATGGCTACACTATCGAGCAGTTCAGGTCTAGACTGTTTTTTTCTTAGGTTTTTTTATTTTCTTTTCATCTCCGGGATTGTACCCTGCACGTTTAATGAACATGTTTCATTAATAATATTTATTAAATAAGTAAGTGAGTAAATTGTGACTGTGGACTATGCTATTCACTTCTAACTTCCTGAAAAACTGCAATAAGAAGCACACAGAAACTGGGGCAGCATTGAGCTCAGAACAGCATGTTCAATAAGTAATAACTGCATGTATATTTTAGAGTAGTTTCTTGTAAAGTTGCTTCTGAATATGTTCTTTCACTGTGCACTGCAAACAGGGAAGTCTGGACAATAGATGAACTCTCTGAAAACTAGACAATAGCAGCTCAACTTTGAATTTGAAAGAATGTGAGGTCAGGGGCTGCTGATCCAAGAAAACAAAGGCAAATTGTTTGCTTCTGCTGGCCAACCTTTCAGGTCTCACCCAGGAGAACTGTTCAGAGAAGAAGAAACATGCAGAAGCAGGTGCTATATTTTTCATAGAAGTGACAGTAGATAATATCTCATTTGGAAGACTGCTGGTCCTCTCAAGAAAATTGTGTAGTAGTTCGGCTCCTACTCAAGAACATTTTTCACCACATTGACACCACCATAAATTCTTGCTTTATCTTCTGTCTTCTGTCTTTCATATGATAAAAATAATTGTGGAAAAGCAGATTTGTTATCACCTGAAGTTTTCATTTCTTTCTCTCTGTAAAGTACCAATAAAGTTGGATACAATTTTAAGAATTGGTTTTTCATCATAAAATCTTAAATAGGGGAAATAAAAAGCTTTGGAGCAGTTAACAATGCCTTATAAATTCAATGTATTAATATTATAATTATTTAAAAGTTCAGTTATTCCTTTATTAAATTGATGATATCATTGACCATGATACAGCCTCTGCAGACTTGATCCAGAATCATTGACATTTAACATAGGACTCAATTACTTATGAAAATGCTCCAGAAGTTCAAGAAACATGTTTCTTTTTTCTTTCTTTCTTTTTTTTGAAACTGTCTCACTGTGTTGCCCCCAAGCTGGAGTATAGTAGTGGGATCACAAGAAGCCTTGACCTCCAGGGCTCAATTAATCCTCCAATCTCAGCCTCCCGAGTAATTGGGACTACAGCTACTCACCACTATGGCAAGCTAATTTTTAATATTTTTTGTAGAGATGGAGTCACACTATGTTGCTCAGGCTGGTCTCTAAGTCACTGGCTCAAAGTGATCCTCCACCTCAGCCTCCCAAATTGCTGAAATTGCAGGCATTAGGCACCATGCCCAGCCTAGGAACCTGTTTCTTAAGCCAATAAGTAGACAGGGCCATTGATTGAAGCTTAATCTAGACAAAATTGAACATACCCTAGGTTAAAGTATGATTGTAACAAGGACTAGTTCTTTGCATAGTAGTTCCTCACACTTGGAATCTCCTACTGCATTTGAATGCATTTAATGCAGAAGTGCAAACTCTATCCCTGAGGTAGAACTGGCATGTTTATGGCTCTGTCAGAATCTGTGTGATCTGGTGCAAGTCACTAAATCTCTTCACACATTAGTTACCACCTGACTCAACTGTTGGATAACAATGAGTGAGAGGCTCTGTATTTATTTGCCATGACTGTCATAAGAAATGCCACATAGTGGGTGGCTTAAACAACAGAAATGTATTTTCTTATAGTTTTGGAGATTGGTAGTCCAAGAGCAACAGGTTCACAAGTTTGGTTTCTTCTGGGGCATTTCTTCTTGGCTTGCAGATGGCTGTCTTCTTACTGTCTCACCATGTGGGCTTTCCTTTGTGCATGTGTATCCCTGTTGTCTCTTTGTATGTCCAAATTCCTCTGCTTATAAGGACATCAGTCAGATGGAATTAGAACCTACCCTGACAACCTCATTTTAACTTAATCAGCTCTTTAAAGTTCTTATCTCCAAATAGAGTTATATTCTGAGGTACTAGAGATTAGGGCTTCAATATAAATTTTGAGAGAACACTATTCAGCCCTTAACATTGGCTCTTAGTCTCTTCCAAGAGTTTCATGAGATTAGATTATGATTAGCGTGGGTCAGGTCATCTAGGAACCACCACTGCAGGAGTGATTGGCCTTCTAGCTATGCATCTATTTGACTTTTACTATCTTACTATCATCTGTGATATTGCTCAGGCTCACAAACTTTTTTGCATTTAACCTCTTAAATTAATTGATAAGAGAGATATTCTATCTAGGCTACCAGTCCAGTACCTCTTTTATAGAGAGGACCAATAACATCATCACCATAGTAATAAATAACATTTGTAGAGTACTAAATATATGACAGTCACCCCGTTAAGAGTTGTGGACATGTTAAGTCCATTATTTTTCACAAGGACCTTTGAGGTAGGTAGTTCTATCATCCTGATTTTAGGGGTGATGAAAGGGGTTTTAGGGTTACTAAGTGAGAAACCTGGGATTTAAATCCAGGCATTCTGAATCCAAAGTACAAATAGCAAGACAAAGTATGACATCTTTGGTGATTTCATAGTTATGTCCCTTCCTTCCTATGTGTCCTTGAATAAGTTCTTCAACTTTTCTGAGTGTCTCCCAGTAACAGTGCCTATTTTACAGAGTTGTTGCAAAAGTGAGTGAGGTAGTTTATAAAGGAAGACTTTGGAAATTGTAAAAGACATTATAAATACCAGGTTTTTTTAAAGCATTTCCAAAGAGTTGGTACAACTGAACCAGCAGGTGATAATATTCTTTTTAGGAGACTTGCAGATCTACTCATGGTGTCATTGCTGACAGACTAGTCATGACAAAGTCAACTGATACGTCTCATGCATGTGGGAATGAACAAAACTGAGACATAGAAGGGAACTCCAATTTTTATTCTGATATGGTTTGGCTGTGTCTCCACCCAAATCTCATCTTGAATTTTAGTTCCCATAATCCCCGCATGTCATAGCAGAGAGCTGGTGGGAGGTAATTGAATCATGGGGGCAGTTTCCCCCACACTGTGCTGGGGGATAGTGAGTTCTCATTAGTTCTGATGGTTTTATAAGGGGCTTCACCTTTCACTTGGCTCTTGCATTTTTCCTTGCTGGTCTCATGTGAAAAAGGACGTATCTGCTTCCTGTTCTGCCATGACTGTAAGTTTCCTGAGGCCTCCCCAGCCCTGCTCCACTGTGGGTCAATTAAACCTCTTTCCTTTATAAATTACCCAGTCTCTGGCATGTCCTTATAGCAGAGGAGAATGGACTAACACATATTCATTAACTCATCTGCTTATTAATTAATTCATTTAATACTTAAGTACTTAGTCTACGGCACAAAAAGAGCCAATACTATAGCAGAAACTTCAAATAAATAAACACCTATAATTAATAAAATGTGACCATTGCTACAATAGAACCTTTATAATATTCACAAAAAAAGAGTGATTTTTTTTCTTATGGTGTTAGTGGAATGAGAAGTAAAGACATCAATTATGATCTCATGGAGCAGGTGATATATGTACAATGAGCTACATATCTCCAAGAGAGGAAGAATAAGAAAGATATTCATGTTGGAATTGCTATCTGCAGCACTACAGGGCAAAATATGTTCCTGAGCCAGCAAGCCACTCATGCAAGTCTGATGGTGGGAAGCCTGAATAGGACCAGGTCTTGTGGGGCACCTGAGGATGGCTGCTAGTGAAGTTGTGGCAGTCATCAACAACTAGGACATGAGTGCCATGATACTGAAAATAAATATTACAGTATAGGGACATGCAAGACATAAAGACATAGGGGCTTTGCAGTTCTCTATTCTTTTTTTTTTTTTTTTTTTTTTTTTTTTTTTTTTTTTTTTTTTT